>NC_069504.1:183722970-184028970 GCF_027579735.1 Bombina bombina
TGAAAACTATAGAAAAACCATATTTTTGCAATATTCATATTTAAAGGGACATTCCCCAGTTGCATAACCAACACAGTTATTTTAATACACTTTTTACCTCTGTGACTACCTTGTATCTAAGCCTCTGCAGACTGCCCCCTTATTTCTGTTCTTTTGACATAATTGCATTTTAGCCAATCAGTGCTGACTCCTAGGTAACACCATTGGAGTAAGCACAATGTTATCTAGTACACATTAACTAGCATTGTCTAGTTTTAAAAAACTGTCAAAATGCCCTGAGATAAGAGGCGGCCTTCAAGGGTTTAGAAATTATCATATGAGCCTACCAAGGTTTAGCTTTTAACAAAGAATACCAAGAGAACAAATTTGATGATAAAAGTACATTGGAAAGTTGTTTAAACTTGCACCCCCTATCTGAATCATGAAAGATTAATTTTGACTAGACTGTCCCTTTAAAGGGTTATTTAGGGGAAAAAAGAAGCACAATATAAATTATTTTAAGAGTAAACATAATCATTTATCTAGATTATTCTTTTGTTTAACTGTCTTTACAGTGCACACAAATGTTAATGTTACATTAGAAGATTAAACACCCATTGGCAGTAATTTATCTTATGCTATGTACCATTAACAGAGATGTGCACTACCTTCCAGATATATTTTACAATATAAACTGTGCAAGTTGTTAAGTTCTTATTCAGAGATATATAATATAATATTACAGAAATATAAAAGGTCTCTGTAAAAAAAAAAAAAAAAAAGTGAAAAATAATAATAAAAAAAAGACAATAAACAAGTACTAAAAACTCATAGCTAAGGCAGATTCCGTGATGGTAATAAATCAGTGCTTGAAATGTGCAGTGCAAACATTAGCAGGTAATTAAATTGGTTGTAATGGCGCTTTAAGGGAAATAAAAGTGCAAAAAGTAAATGCATTTTAGAGCATTTTATTATTGTACTATTGTGTAGATAACTATGTTTTTAACACATAGTTAAAATCAGCTCCAGAGTAGCAATGCAACACTGGGAACTAGCTGAAAATATCCAGTGAGCCATTGACAAGAGACAAATTATATCTTAAACCTTAGGATTCCTCATTTATTTGTATATTTTATAACATAATACTTTATGAGTTCATCTGATGTTTCCCTATTCATGTTGGAGACCTAGCTTATGATGCTGTGATTCTGAGGAAGTTTGTGAATAAAACTTGAGAGGTAAAATGGATCAGGATCATGAAAAATGCATTATAATCATATATACATGTGTGTGTGTGTGTATATATATATATATATATATATATCCATTAAACAGAAAAATAAACTTATAGAAAAAAGAAAAAAGATAAGAAAAAATGATAGGATTCCTTAGCCAGCACTTCCCATATAATTACAGTATGATTAAATCAAAGGTTAAACACCTGAGGAGTAATCCAGACCAGAGCAAAAGCAAAGTATCAGAATGCACAGATCTTATACAAAATATATACTTTTATTAACTACCTTAGTCTAAAATATATATTAAACATATATCAGTAACCCCTAAATATTTAAAAAAAAATACAAAACCATGGCCATGGTAGAGAGAAATTTGGTAAAAACGTCTACAATATATATATGCTCATCAAAAAGAATCAAGAATCATATAAAAAAGGGCCAAAAAATTCATACATTAAGGCATCTAAGACACAGATATTCTAGTAAAACACAGACGTAGGTCATAGAATGATTCTTGTAGCATAGATACTTGATTCTAAATAGCAAGCAAGCCTATCAAGTATAGACGTACAGGTAAGTACAGTCCAGCAATATTCAACAGTTAGTTCATAATGCTCATAATTCAGAATGGATAATGAGCTCTTGCGATCATGCAGTTAGTTGCAGGTTGACTTATTATGATAAGCAGTTCATGCATGTTAGTCGTAATCATATACAGCAGCAGGAAATTTCGGAATGGCAGTCCCTTTATAGGGTCACACACAGCGGGGAGACAATACACTTAGCACACATCTATACAAGTATGATAGTTATTCAGGGGAACTCCTACTGAGAGCTATACTCTTGCCCAAGGGTCCCTTTTCCAATCTCACCACTTCCCAAAAGATTTTCTTCTTCCAGCATATTTCGCCAAGGTGCTGATAAAAGTCACAATTCTGCAGATATTATCTCCATGCAAACTGTAGTGTGGGCTGTCCTTGCCTTCTCTCTAGGCAGTTTGTATCACAGCAGACTCCACTTTTACTCAGGTGGTCCTCCCTGAGTCATGTTAACCACGCTTTATGTGTCCCAATCAGCCAATAGAATGTGAGCTCAATCCTATTGGCTGATTGGATCAGCCAATAGAATTTTTTCACCTTTAATTCTGATTGGCTGATATAATTCTATCAGCCAATCGGAATTCAAGGGATACCAACTTGGATGACATCATTTAAAGGAAACCTTCAGTGTATGGCTGGGAGCGTATGAAGAGGATGCTCCGCGCCGGATGTCTTGTAGATGGAGCCGCTCTGTGTCGGAAGGATGAAGATAGAAGATGCCGTCTGGATGAAGACTTCTGCACGCCTGGAGGACCACTTCTTGCCGCTTGGATGAAGACTTCTCCTGGCTTGATGTGGATGGATGTCCGGTCTGCAAAAACTGTAAGTGGATCTTCGGGGGTTAGTGTTAGGTTTTTTTAAGGGTTTATTGGGTGGGGTTTTTTCTTAGATTAGGGGTTTGGGCAAAGAAAAAGAGCTAAATGCCCTTTTAAGGGCAATGCCCATCCAAATGCCCTTTTCAGGGCAATGGAGAGCTTAGGTTTTTTAGATAGGATTTTATTTGGGGGGTTTGGTTGTGTGGGTGGTGGGTTTTACTGTTGGAGGGGTTGTTTGTATTTTTTTACAGGTTAAAGAGCTGATTTCTTTGTGGCAATGCCCCGCAAAAAGGCCCTTTTAAGGGCTATTGGCTGTTTAGTTTAGGCTAGGGTTTTTTTTATTTTGGGGGGGATATTTATTTTGATAGGGCTATTAGATTAGGTGTAATTAGTTTAAATATTTGATCATTTCTTTTTTATTTTGTGTAATTTAGTGGTTTTTTTTTTTGTAATTTAGCTAATTTTATTTATTTAATGTAATTTAATTGTGGTGTAATGTTAGGTGTTAGTGTAAAACAGGTTAGGTTTTATTTTACAGGTAAATTTGTATTTATTTGAACTAGGTAGTTAGTAAATAGTTAATAACTATTTACTAACTAGTCTACTTAGTTAAAATAAATACAAACTTAGCTGTGAAATAAAATTAAAACCTTAGAAAGCTACAATGTAACTATTAGTTATATTGTCTCTAGCTTAGGGTTTATTTTATAGGTAAGTATTTAGTTTTAAATATGAATTAGTTAGGTAATGATAGTAAGTTTTATTTAGATTTATTTTAAATATATTAAAGTTAGGGTTAGGGTTAGACTTAGGGTTAGGTTTAGGGGTTAATATATTTATTTAGTGTTATTGATGTGGGAGGCCAGAGGTTTAGGGGTTAATAACTTTAGTATAGTGGCGGCGGTGACTTTGGGGGGGGCAGATTAGGGGTTAATAAGTGTATTGTAGGTGGTGGCGATGTCGGGGGCGGCAAATTAGTAGTTAATAAGTGTATTGTAGGTGGTGGCGATGTCGGGGGCGGCAAATTAGTAGTTAATAAGTGTAATGTAGGTGGCAGCGATGTCGGGGGTGGCAGATTAGGGGTGTTTAGATTCGGGGTTTATGTTAGGGTGTTAGGTTTAAACATAACTTTTCTTTCCCAATAGGAATCAATGGGTCTGTGTTACGGAGCTTTACGCTCCTTTATTGCAGGTGTTAGGCTTTTTTTTAGCCGGCTCTCCCCATTAATGTCTATGGGGAAATCGTGCACGAGCACGTAAAACCAGCTCAAAGCAGCGCTGGTATTTGTGTGCGGTATGGAGCTCAACGCTGCCATATTGCCTGCTATTGCTGGGTTTTTACAAACCTGTAATAGCAGCGCTATTAAAGGTGAGCAGTGGAAATAACTTGCAAGTTATTACCCAGCCGCTCATAACGCAAAACTCGTAATCTGGCCGACAGTTATTTTAATACACTTTTTACCTCTGTGACTACCTTGTATCTAAGCCTCTGCAGACTGCCCCCTTATTTTTGTTCTTTTGACATAATTGCATTTTAGCCAATCAGGTAACGCCATTGGAGTAAGCACAATGTTATCTATTACACATTAACTAGCATTGTCTAGTTGTAAAAAACTGTCAAAATGCCCTGAGATAAGAGGCAACCTTCAAGGGCTTAGAAATTATCATATGAGCCTGCCTAGGTTTAGCTTTTAATAAAGAATACCAAGAGAATAAAGCAAATTTGATGATAAAAGTACATTGGAAAGTTGTTTAAAATTGCACGCCCTATCTGAATCATGAAAGATTAATTTTGACTAGACTGTCCCTTTAAAGGGTTATTTAGGGCAGTGATTTTCAACCTTTTTTTTGCCGTGGCACACTTTTACATTAAAAAAATCCTGCGGCACACCACCATCCCAAAATTTTACAAAATAACACATTGTATCTTAATACAGTGTATACATATATATATATATATATATATATATATATATATATATATATATATATATATATATATATATACACACACAAACATACATACACACACACTGTACTGTGCTGTTATGTCATGCTTCCTACAAACTATACATGACATTTTGACATTCATTCACAAACAATCATAATGATTGTCTGTGAATGAATGTTAATATGTCATGGTTGTAAATGACGCCTGATGAGCCTGTCACATACCTCCCAATATTTCAAAATTTGAAAGAGGGACACCCCCGCACTGGGAAAAGTCCCCCCACCCCCCATCATTCATCATCTCACTTAAAATAAAAAAACAGCCCAGAATAAAAAAACAAGCAAAATTTAAAAAATATGTCACACTGTTGTCAGTCTGCCGCGGCACACCTGAGGATCTCTCACGGCACACTGGTTGAAAAACACTGATTTTGGGGGAAAAAAGAAGCACAATATAAATTATTTTAAGAGTAAACATAATTATTTATCTAGATTATTCTTTTGTTTAACTGTCTTTACAGTGCACACAAATGTTAATGTTACATTAGAAGATTAAACACCCATTGGCAGTAATTTATCTTATGCTATGTACCATTAACAGAGATGTGCACTACCTTCCAGATATATTTTACAATATAAACTGTGCAAGTTGTTAAGTTCTTATTCAGAGATATATAATATAATATTACAGAAATATAAAAGTGTAAAAAAAAAGTGAAAAATAATTAAAAAACAAACAAACAAGTACTAAAAACTCATAGCTAAGGCAGATTATGTGATGGTAATAAATCAGTGCTTGAAATGTGCAGTGCAAACATTAGCAGGTAATTAAATTGGTTGTAATGGCACTTAAAGGGCCACTAAACCCAAAATCTTTCTTTCATGATTCAGACAGAACATATAAATTTAACCCCTTAATGACCACAGCACTTTTCCATTTTCTGTCCATTTGGGACCAAGGCTATTTTTACATTTTTGCAGTGTTTGTGTTTAGCTGTAATTTTCCTCTTACTCATTTACTGTACCCACACATATTATATACCGTTTTTCTCGCCATTAAATGGACTTTCCAAAGATACCATTATTTTCATCATATCTTATAATTTACTTTAAAAAAAATTATAAAATATGAGAAAAAAATGGAAAAAAACACACTTTTTCTAACTTTGACCCCCAAAATCTGTTATACATCTGCAACCACCAAAAACCACACATGCTAAATAGTTTCTAAATTTTGTCCTGAGTTTAGAAATACCCAATGTTTACATGTTCTTTGCTTTTTTTGTAAGTTATAGGGCCATAAATACAAGTAGCACTTTGCTATTTCCAAACCATTTTTTTTTCAAGATTAGCGCTAGTTACATTAGAACACTAATATCTTTCAGGAATCCCTGAATATCTATTGACACGTATATATTTTTTTTTTGGAAACATCCCAAAGTATTTATCTAGGCCAATTTTGGTATATTTCATGCCACCATTTCACCGCCAAATGCGATCAAATACAAAAAATCGTTCACTTTTTCACAAATTTTTTCACAAACTTTTGGTTTCTCACTGAAATTATTTACAAACAGCTTGTGCAATTATGGCATAAATGATTGTAAATTTTTCTTTGGGATCCCCTTTGTTCAGAAATAGCAGACATATATGGCTTTGGTGTTGCTTTTTGGTAATTAGAAGGATGCTAAATGCCACTGTGCACCACACGTGTATTATGCCCAGCAGTAAAGGGGTTAATTAGGGAGCATGTAGGGAGCTTTTTGGGGTAATTTTAGCTTTAGTGTAGTGTAGTAGACAACCCCAAGTAATGATCTAGGCCCATTTTGGTATATTTCATGCCACCATTTCACCGCCAATTGCGATCAAATTAAAAAAAAAAGTTAAATTTTTCACAATTTTAGGTTTCTCACTGAAATCATTTACAAACAGCTTGTGCAATTATGGCACAAATTGTTCTAAATGCTTCTCTGGGATCCCCTTTGTTCAGAAATAGCAGACATATATGGCTTTGGCGTTGCTTTTTGGTACTTAGAAGGCCGCTAAATGCCGCTGCGCATCACACGTGTATTATAGCTAGCAGTGAAGGGGTTAATTAGGAAGTTTGTAGGGAGCTTGCAGGGTTAATTTTAGCTTTAGTGTAGAGATCAGCCTCCCACCTGACACATCAGACCCCCTGATCCCTCCCAAACAGCTCCCTTCCCTCCCCCACCCCACAATTGTCCCCGCCATCTTAAGTACTGGCAGCAACTCTGCCAGTACTAAAATAAAATATATATTTAGGCTTTTTTTTTTAAAAAGCATATTTACATATGCTGCTGTGTAGGAGCCCCCCTTAGCCCCCAACCTGGCTGATCCCCCACCAAACAGCTGTCTAACCCTCCCCCTCTGCCTTAATGGCCGCCATCTTGGGTACTGGCAGCTGTCTGCCAGTACCCAGTTTATAAAAAAAAAGTGTTGCTTTTTCATTTTTTTCCCCATTTTCTGTAGTGTAGCTCCCCTACCCACCAAAGAACAAACCCCCACCCCCTCCTAGATACCTTTACTGTTGTTTTTCTTTTTTTTAATAAACAGCTGTACCTGAAACTTTTCTGTAGTGTAGCGGTTCCCACCCGCTCCGCCCCGTGCACGCGCCCGCCCGCCACCCGGCGTGCACGCGCGCGCGCCTGTGCGCGCCCCCATCGCCCCCGCCCCCGATCCCGCCCCCCTCTACATTACCCGGCCCATCGATGGCCGCCCACCCGCCTCCCAAGTCAGCTCCCACCCACCAACGTTACCGGCCACCGATGTCCGGTGCAGAGAGGGCCACAGAGTGGCTCTCTCTGCACCGGATGGCCATTTAAGGTTATTGCAGGATGCCTCCATATCGAGGCATCACTGCAATAACCGGAAAGCAGCTGGAAGCGAGCAGGATCGCTTCCAGCTGCTTTCCACACCGAGGACGTGCAGGGTACGTCCTCAGGCATTAACTGCCTTTTTTCTGAGGACGTACCCTGCACGTCCTCGGTCGTTAAGGGGTTAAACAACATTACAATTTACTTCTATTATTTATTTTGCTTCATTTTTAGATATCCTTATTTGAAGAAAAAGCAATGCACATGGGTGAGCCAATCACATGAGGCTTCTATGTGCAGCAACCAATCAGCAGCTACTGAGCATATCTAGATATGCTTTTCAGCAATGAATATCAAGAGAATAAAACAAATTAGATAATAGAAGTAAATTAGAAAGATGTTTAAAAATGCATTCTCTTTCTAAATCATGAAAGAAAAAATGTGGGTATTATGGCCCTTTAAAGGGAAAATAGTTAAAATCAGCTCCAGAGTAGCAATGCAACACTGTGAACTAGCTGAAAATATCCGGTGAGCCATTGACAAGAGACAAATGTGTTTAGCCACTAATCGCAAGCTAGCTCCCATTAGTGTAGTATATGCACATATTCTTTTCATTAAAGGATACCAAGGAATCAAAGTAAATTTGAAAATAGAAGTGAATTTAAAATAACATGCAAGATTCATTTTGACTTTCTTATCCCTTTAATTTAAACTACAAATACAATGGTAAATAATTAATACCTGTAACTTTAAAGTGATGGTAAACTCTCCCCTTTTTAAAATCAGATCCGGTAGGTCGGTGATATTTTAGATAGAGTTTCATTCATCAGTTGTAATGAAGATGCACTATAACTTACTTTTTAATATAGATATAAAATTCAAATTCCCTGTGCTCCACGGCACACTTCAAAAGACAATTTTTCTGTGAGCTAACAGTTTGAATTGTTTTCCAATCGGCGCTCTAGCTACAAAAGTGCCATATGGAAGAACGCTAATTGGACAACAATTCAAACTGTTAGCTCACACACAAATTGACTTTTGAAGTGGGCAGCTGAGCGTGCGGTATTTAAATCTCATAACTATATTAAAAAGTAAATTATTTTAGGGGGCGTGTCCAAGCAGCGTTCTGGATAGGACGCACATCCTGAGAGCTCCAAGCAGAAGCTTTAACAATCCGCCGATTGTTACCTTTACACGGCTAGACTAAACACAGAATATATAAAGGTTTCACAGTACTGTAAACTGTGACCCATATTATCAATCTTAGTCGTGTCGTTGACGCTGGAGATCCAGTTTGGAAATTAAAGGCCTAAGGCGGCGGCCTATTGATAGGTATTCACCTCCCCCCGGGAAGAGCCGGGTAATCAGTGCTGCTAAGTAAACTAGCTTACTGAACCTCTTCACCACCCAATATTCTCCAGTTATCAAGCTATATGACTACATTTTATATCTGAATAGTTCCTGAACCCCTGAAGTGGATGAGAGACAGCCTTATTCAGCAGAGCACGCTAAACATGGCAGAAGGGAGAAGCATGACACGTCAAGAGGAACTATTTGCGCAACTTGAACTCTCCATGCTTAGATTAATAGAGAGAGCACCGTATGATCATCTACTAAAATGCTTAAGTCCTGAAAACAAGACATATCTAACGGACTCACAAGAAAGACAGGTGAACAAGAAAACCATAACGGATAGTACTACACACAAAATGGAGGATCCGTGTGGCTTGGGGAGTGATCTCCCGGCCACTGTTACGCAGAATGAAGCATACAAAGCAGACCCGCACCCGGTATCACAGGAGCTTGTGTCTTTTTGCTGGCAGAGGATGCCAGAGTCTGTAGAACTGGTCATAATTGCTCTGGGGGAATCCCAAATTACAGAGGCTGAGATGAGGAGCCGAGCACTGGCTAATACCCGATCTGAGAAGCAGAGGAAGGGGAAGAATTTGACACTTAGAATTCTAGCACAGAAGCTTGAAGGGACCCACCCGAGCGAGCCACAACCAACATTGGCCAAACCCCTCACCTGCAACCACAGCGGAGATGACACCCGCAAAATCAGCGAAGCGCCAATCATGCCAAAGATCAACTTTGCGTGTCGCAGATCCTACTTTCAGGGTGGCACTCATATACCGAAAAGAGGAGAGGGGTAGCTCCCAGAAACATCTCACTGAAGATAAGCGGCTGGCTCCGACGCTAGAGCCGATATAATAACCTCCAGCCAATGTTACTTCACAAGGACTCTGGTAACTTGGCAATGTTTTAGTTTAACATCAAAATGTGTGTTATTGACTTGTTTGAAGCATATATATAAGTTGTGCAAACACACTGTATTTACGTATAACTCCATGTTATGAATCGTTAAACTATCTGTAGTTTCCCCTAAGTTAAGCAAACACTGATTATCTCTCCCTTATTAATTCCCTTATATGTCGATATTATTATAGATGTAATAAGCTCACTTTTGGACAAAGCTTTGTATAGCTCCCTGCTCATAACGCTTTCCCCCATCTTTATATAACCCCAACAATGAGCATCAGTGAATCTGTCGCAGACCCAAGAGTGGCCCGAATGGTTAGAATATGGGGATCAAAAGTATTATACTGAGATGGTTATATTAACTTTTGCTTACTTTCTTTGCCCATTGCTTCTTCCCTTTCCTCCATGTAGAAATGTATTAAGCTCACTCTTGGGCATAGCATACTATAGTTCTTTTGAATTTACAAGCTTCATACTATGTGTTGCATAAGGGACAGGAAGATTCACTGTTAATAATAATGCTAATTTATTCCGCATAAAATATACTCAGTCTACAACAAGCTTCCTCTCTTGCTTATATGTCCCAGTTTTAATATTTATAGGCCCAATATTATCTGAAAACGTAGATGTACAGCGTTCCCTACTATACCAAAACTGTCATATTTGTATTGTTTGCCTCTCTTGCCTACGTCTCTCTCCCCCACCTCTATATATCTCTAATATTGATTTTCAGTGTATCTGTTACAGACCCAAGAGCAGTCTATATGGCTCTGTTATATTTGAATTGTTTGTTTTCCCTGTACTTTGCCCTCCCCCCCTCATGTCCATATATTCCCAATACTGTTCATATATATATATCAATCACAGACCCAAGAGCGGTCTATATATTTAGAAAATTGGGGTCCATTCCCTATCCTAAAAATGTTTTATTCAAACTGTCTGTCTTCCTTTCTCCTAGTTATCCCCCTCACCCCTTTATACTCCCATTATTGTTCATTTATATATCTGTTATAGACCCAAGAGTGGTCTACATAATAAGAAAATATGGGATCAATTAAGGCATACACCACAATTAACAGGTGTCCACAAGTATTGAAATGATTGGTCATAAGCATGCCTCATACCTGTAAATAGCTTATACAATGGATTATTGTGATGAAGCATAATAATGTAACAGCTCTGATGTACTATGTGCACATTTGAATTATGCCGTGTATGTTTTGTTTATCAAAATAAAGCTCTTTTGAAAAAAAAAAAAAAAAAAAAAAAAGTAAATTATTTTAATGAAGTAGGAGAGAGAAAAGCAACACACATTGGGGCCTATCTATCAAGCTCCGTATGGAGCTTGATGTCCCGTGTTTCTGGCGTGTAAGCCCCACCTCTTATTCTGACATCATTGCTTACACAATTCAAAAATACTAATATTTCACAATCGATGTATATAAAAACATATAGAAAAACAACAAAATATTTATTATACAATGCTATAAACAAATGTGCACATTTACTTGCAGCATACACTTTATCTGATTACGAACATATGGACATATTCTAATAATGCATCCTACTCAGCAGGATACTAAATTAACCTTCTAGGATACCTTTAAAATGCATTACATTGCTGCTATGATTAACATCAATGTCTAGAAAAAAATAGAGCCCTATATTGACGTGGTTAATTCTTACAGCTAAGGGGATCCTTACTTTTAAAATATTCAAACAAAGAAGGCAAATTCTAATTTCTCATTTAACCCCCTAGGATGTTTGGTTTTTAAGGTAAAATCCAGCGGGATTATTTTTGTAAAAGGGCTATATCATTGTTACCTCCCCTTCCATTGGTAATTCCCTTGTCTATTGCCATCACTTTTAGGGAGGAGGTACTAGAGCCATGGAATGTCAGAAAATGCATAGCCATGCAAGTATCTCTACCATGTAGGATATCATCCCTGTGTTCCTTGATCCTATCTTTCAGAACCCTTTTAGTTTTTCCTACACAGAACTTTGGACAGGAGCAGTGTAATAAATACACTACCCCTGTCGAGTTACAGTTAAAGAAATACTGGATATCAAAAACCTTTTCCCCTCCTGCCGAGAACTTTTTAGACTTTTCTATATAGGGACAGTATACACACTGTCCACACGGGTAGTTGCCTTTTACTCCCTTATCCCTTCTTAGCCAATCGGCCATAGATGGACTTTTTTGGTACATACTTCTTACTAGCTTATCTTTCAGATTTGGAGCTTTGCATGCTACCATCAGAGGATAACATCCTACCTTTTCTTTTATTCTCTCCTCAAATGTCAGGAGATGCCCATGTCTTTGCATCACCATTTTAATGGCATCCCATTGACAGTTGTAAGTAGAAATAAACCTAATTTTCTCATTTGGGGAGGTGGTTTCCTGGTTCTTTTTATATAGAATAGCATTCCTCTCAGTTTTTCTCACTTTGTTCATTGCCCTTTTTATGTATTTTTGGGAATATCCTCTTCCTTAAATTCTTAGTTTCATCTGAGCTGCATGTTTATTATATTTAGTGTCGGATAAACAGTTCCTCTTAAGTCTGAGGAACTGGCCATAAGGAATTCCTTTCTTTAAATGTTCAGGGTGACTGCTAGTAGCATGCAATAGGACATTTGGAGCTGTTTGTTTCAGTTACAATACTGTGACCCTCTTTACTAATGAAAATGTCTAAAAATTGTAAACTTTTCTCACTGATTTCACACGTCAAGAAAATCGTTTTGATTTAATTTCTTGACAAATTCCTTCAAGTCAGATTGAGGACCATCCCACAGAAGAAGGATATCATTCACATACCGTATCCATAAAGAGATGTTTTGTTCATACATGTTGCCAAATTGTTCAAAGATTTCTAGCTCCCATGCTCCATGGTGGAGGCAGGCATACGTTGGAGCACATACTGAGCATGTTCCTCTCAGCTGTCTACACATATTGTTCTCAAACATGAACACATTATTATGCAACACAAAGTGGAGCAATGAGATTGTGAAATTTGTGTGGTTTTTGGTATGTGGACCCTCTTGATTTTAGATTTAGATTCTAATTTTGACTAGACATTGATGTTAATCATAGCAGAAATGTAATGCATTTTAAAGGTATCCTAGAAGGTTAATTTAGTATCCTGCTGAGTAGTATGCATTCTTAGAATATGTCCATATGTTCATAATTAGACAAAGTGTATTCTGCAAGTATATGCGCACATTTGTTTATAGCAGTGTATAATAAATATTTTGTTGTTTTTCTATATGTTTATATATACATCGATTGTGACATATTTGTATTTTTGAATTGTGTAAGCAATGATGTCAGAATAAGAGGTGGGGCTTACAGGTATAAAAGGCATTGGATCAAGAAAGTTTACCTGCTGCTGCCGGGTGTATCATTAGTGCACACTGACCTAACCGCTAAGAAGAAATCCTAACTCCCTGTATGCTGACCTGTGCATAACCTAATTGATCGTAAGTGTACCCAGGAAGGAGAAGTGTGACACTGGGGGTGATCACGTCTGACTGGAGTGACGATTTGAGGAGAAGAATACAGGCAGCTGAGGACAACCTGTGAAACTGGGGTCCTTTCGGAGCTGATCCGGTGCTCAGTTTGAAAACAGTGTTTGTGATATACAGAAGCGGCATCTAGTGAAACGCCAAAGGTGTAAGCCTGACACGCTGACTGCAGTGGAGAGACTGTTACCAAAGCTAACCGTGAATCTTAAAAGTCTGGGCCACAGAGCATGAGACGAAAGAAGCCGTTTCCTAGTTGCCACTATATAAAATTTGTCACTTGATACTTTTCAACAAGATACAGTAACTGTGTCTCATATGAACATACTTTGTTGCCGGCTATGCGTTTGGCCTAGGCTTGGAAAAGAACCATGTAACATCTATGCTGAGGCCGCAAGTTTAAACTGCTTTTTGTCTGCTTACTTGATGCAATCTTTGAGGAGTATTTATAAGCGGATTCTTTGCCATTGTTTAGTATCTGTCTTGGATTTAGACAGGGATACATTTGGGAGTGCTCATTAACCCTTTGTAGTATCCATACTATCTCAGTCCTGCTTTGTACATACCCTTTATGTGCTGGCCAGCAAGTTTGTACTGTGTTTTAATATGTTGTGTGTGAATGTGTGTATGTATTAAGTCTCACAAATCATGCATCAAATTTTGTACTCAATAAAATCTATTTGATTATTTAAAAGTACTCACTCACTGTATATAGGTGTTTACATAGCCCTTTTGCTTTATCTTTCTTTTTGTATTTATACATATTAAAAAGTAAGTTATAGCGCATCTTTATTACAACTGATTAATTAAACTCCATCTAAAATATCACCAACATTCCGGATCTGTTTTTATAAAGGGAAGAGTTTACCATCACATTAAGTTTTGTCAGAAATGAGGATAGAAAAACCATTAACTACCTAGGGCTAGATTACAAGCGGAGCACTATTTAGTGCTTTCGCTCAAGCGATAACATCGCCAGAAGTAAAGTTTTTGCACCAGCAGGTTAGCTCTCATATTACAAGTAGAAAGTAAAAGTTTTGCACATGAGCGAAAACCAGCATATATATATATATTCACATGGATATATTGGTATAGAAATATATTTTACATTAACATCATCAGATGATATATATATATATATATATATACACACACAGGTAGAAAACCCTTTATCCAAACTGCTTGGAACCGGAAAAGGTTTGTATTTCAGAATAGTTTGGATCTTGGAATATTTTTATCTTTTAAATGGGACAGTTTGGAGAGGTGATGGAACCAAGTGTACATGGAACCTAGAGGACGATTTATATAATTTCTAATACTTTGTATACATAGTACCACCTGAAACTGTGTTTTCTGATAATTTTTTTTTTTTTTAAATTTATAAAAAAATATTAAATAAAAAGTTTGGATTTTAGAATAAATTTGGATTTTGGAATTCCGGATATTTTTTTTTTTGCTATGGGAAGAACATTGGAATGTAAAATATGCGTAAATTCTAGGTCTAGATATATATTTTACAAATAGAATTTTTTTTCTATGTAACGAACATCGGGATGTAAAATTTGTATAACGGGCTTCGGGTTTCGCGCTGTAGGTCTAGCGCGGTGCTGGGTTAGCGCACTTTAAGAATTAGTTATCTTATGGCGCATTATGTAAATATTAAATATAAAATATTGAAAAATATTAATTATTAATAGTTATTATATATGTTCTTACACATTCTAAAAAGATCATTTGAATATACAGGTATATGGATATTTTATAGTAACTATAATAATTATGAATTATTATTAATATATTTTCAAAATTTTATATTAAACTAATTCTTCATGTGTGCTAACCCGACACCGCATTAGACCTACAGCGCAAAACCCGAAGCCTGTTATACATATTTCTCTTGTTAACTGTATCCAGTCCACGGATCATCCATTACTTGTGGGATATTCTCCTTCCCAACAGGAAGTTGCAAGAGGATCACCCACAGCAGAGCTGCTATATAGCTCCTCCCCTCACTGCCATATCCAGTCATTCTCTTGCAACTCTCAACTAAGATGCAGGTCGTAAGAGGACTGTGGTGTTTTATACTTAGTTTATTTCTTCAATCAAAAGTTTGTTATTTTTAAATGGTACCGGAGTGTACTGTTTATCTTAGGCAGTATTTAGAAGAAGAATCTGCCTGCGTTTTCTATGATCTTAGCAGAAGTAACTAAGATCCTTTGCTGTTCTCACATATTCTGAGGAGTGAGGTAACTTCAGAGGGGGAATAGCGTGCAGGTTTTCCTGTAATAAGGTATGTGCAGTTAAAATATTTTTCTAGGGATGGAATTTGCTAGAAAATGCTGCTGATACCGAAGTAATGTAAGTAAAGCCTTAAATGCAGTGATAGCGACTGGTATCAGGCTTATTAATAGAGATACATACTCTTATAAAAGTGTATTTTAAAACGTTTGCTGGCATGTTTAATAGTTTTTTATATATGTTTGGTGATAAAACTTATTGGGGCCTAGTTTTTTCCACATGGCTGGCTTGAATTTTGCCTAGAAACAGTTCCCTGAGGCTTCCCACTGTTGTAATATGAGTGGGAGGGGCCTATTTTGGCGTTTTTTTGCACAGCAAAAATTACAGACATCCAGCTTCTTCCTGCATGATCCAGGACTTCTCTGAAGGGCTCAAAAGGCTTCAAAAGTCGTATTGAGGGAGGTAAAAAGCTACAGTAGAGCTGTGGCAGTTGTTGTGACTGTTTAAAAAACATTTTTGTCATTTGTTATTCCGTTTTTGGTATTAAGGGGTTAATCATCCATTTGCAAGTGGGTGCAGTGCTCTGCTAACTTATTACATACACTGTAACAATTTCGTTAGTGTAACTGCATTTTTTCACTGTTATTTCAAAATTTGGGAACATTTGTGTTTCTTAAAGGCGCAGTAACGTTTTTTTATATTGCTTGTAAACTTGTTTTAAAGTGTTTTCCAAGCTTGCTAGTCTCATTGCTAGTCTGTTTAAACATGTCTGACACAGAGGAACCTACTTGTTCATTATGTTTGAAAGCCATGGTGGAGCCCCATAGGAGAATGTGTACTAAATGTATTGATTTCACCTTAAACAGTAAAGATCAGTCTTTATCTATAAAAGAATTATCACCAGAGGGTTCTGTCGAGGGGGAAGTTATGCCGACTAACTCTCGCCATGTGTCAGATCCTTCACCTCCCGCTCAGGGGACGCACGCTAATATGGCGCCAATTACATTAGGGACGCCCATAGCGATTACCTTGCAGGACATGGCTGCAATCATGAATAATACCCTGTCAGAGGTATTATCTAGATTGACTGAATTAAGAGGCAAGCGCGATAGCTCTGGGGTTAGGAGAGATATAGAGCGCGCAAATGCTGTTAGAGCCATGTCTGATACTGCGTCACAATATGCAGAACATGAGGACGGAGAGCTTCAGTCTGTGGGTGACATCTCTGACTCGGGGAAACCTGATTCAGAGATTTCTAATTTTAAATTTAAGCTTGAGAACCTCCGTGTATTGCTTGGGGAGGTATTAGCTGCTCTGAATGACTGTAACACAGTTGCAATTCCAGAGAAATTGTGCAGGCTGGATAGATACTATGCGGTGCCGGTGTGTACTGACGTTTTTCCTATACCTAAAAGGCTGACAGAAATTATTAGCAAGGAGTGGGATAGACCCGGTGTGCCCTTTTCCCCACCTCCTATATTTAGAAAAATGTTTCCAATAAACGCCACTACATGGGACTTATGGCAGACGGTCCCTAAGGTGGAGGGAGCAGTTTTTACTTTAGTAAAGCGTACCACTATCCCGGTTGAGGACAGTTGTGCTTTTTCAGATCCAATGGATAAAAAATTGGAGGGTTACCTTAAGAAAATGTTTATTCAACAAGGTTTTATTTTACAGCCCCTTGCATGCATTGCGCCTGTCACTGCTGCGGCGGCATTCTGGTTTGAGGCCCTGGAAGAGGCCATCCAGACAGCTCCACTGAATGAAATTATTGACAAGCTTAGAACGCTTAAGCTAGCTAACTCATTTGTTTCTGATGCCATTGTTCATTTGACTAAACTAACGGCTAAGAATTCCGGATTCGCCATCAAGGCACGTAGGGCGCTATGGCTTAAATACTGGTCAGCTGACGTGACTTCAAAGTCTAAATTACTCAACATTCCTTTCAAGGGGCAGACCTTATTCGGGCCTGGCTTAAAGGAAATTATTGCTGACATTACTGGAGGCAAGGGTCATACCCTTCCTCAGGACAGGGCCAAATCAAAGGCCGAACAGTCTAATTTTCGTGCCTTTCGAAATTTCAAGGCAGGAGCAGCATCAACTTCCTCCGCTTCAAAACAAGAGGGAACTGTTGCTCATTCCAGACAGGCCTGGAAACCTAACCAGTCCTGGAACAAGGGCAAGCAGGCCAGAAAGCCTGCTGCTGCCCCCAAGACAGCATGAAGGAACGGCCCCCTATCCGGAAACGGATCTAGTGGGGGGCAGACTTTCTCTCTTCGCCCAGGCGTGGGCAAGAGATGTTCAGGATCCCTGGGCGTTGGAGATCATATCTCAGGGATATCTTCTGGACTTGAAAAATTCTTCTCCACAAGGGAGATTTCATCTTTCAAGGTTATCAGCAAACCAGATAAAGAAAGAGGCATTCCTAAGCTGTGTGCAAGACCTCCTAGTAATGGGAGTGATCCATCCAGTTCCGCGGACGGAACAAGGATAGGGATTTTATTCAAATCTGTTTGTGGTTCCCAAGAAAGAGGGAACCTTCAGACCAATCTTGGATCTAAAGATCTTAAACAAATTCCTCAGAGTTCCATCATTCAAAATGGAAACTATTCGGACCATCCTACCCATGATCCAAGAGGGTCAGTACATGACCACAGGGGACTTAAAGGATGCCTACCTTCACATACCAATTCACAAAGATCATCATCGGTTCCTAAGGTTTGCCTTTCTAGACAGGCATTACCAATTTGTTGCTCTTCCCTTCGGGTTGGCCACTGCCCCGAGAATTTTTACAAAGGTTCTGGGCTCACTTCTGGTGGTTCTAAGACCGCGAGTCATAGTGGTGGCTCCGTATCTAGACGATATCCTGATACAGGCGTCAAGTCTCATACAGAGATAGTTCTGGCATTTCTGAGGTCGCATGGGTGGAAAGTAAACGTGGAAAAGAGTTCTCTATCACCACTCACAAGAGTCTCCTTCCTAGGGACTCTTATAGATTCTGTAGAGATGAAAATTTACCTGACGGAGTCCAGGTTATCAAAACTTCTAAATGCTTGCCGTGTCCTTCATTCCATTCCACGTCCGTCAGTGGCTCAGTGCATGGAAGTAATCGGCTTAATGGTAGCGGCAATGGACATAGTGCCATTTGCATGCCTGCATCTCAGCCGCTGCAATTATGTATGCTAAATCAGTGGAATGGGGATTACTCAGATTTGTCCCCTCTACTAAATCTGGATCAAGAGACCAGAGATTCTCTTCTCTGGTGGCTTTCTCGGGTCCATCTGTCCAAGGGTATGACCTTTCGCAGGCCAGATTGGACGATTGTAACAACAGATGCCAGCCTTCTAGGTTGGGGCGCAGTCTGGAACTCCCTGAAGGCTCAGGGATCGTGGACTCAGGAGGAGAAACTCCTCCCAATAAATATTCTGGAGTTAAGAGCAATATTCAATGCTCTTCTAGCTTGGCCTCAGTTAGCAACACTGAGGTTCATCAGATTTCAGTCGGACAACATCACGACTGTGGCTTACATCAACCATCAAGGGGGAACCAGGAGTTCCCTAGCGATGTTAGAAGTCTCAAAGATAATTCGCTGGGCAGAGTCTCACTCTTGCCACCTGTCAGCGATCCACATCCCAGGCGTAGAGAACTGGGAGGCGGATTTTCTAAGTCGTCAGACTTTTCATCTGGGGAAGTGGGAACTCCATCCGGAGGTGTTTGCTCAACTGGTCCATCGTTGGGGCAAACCAGAACTGGATCTCATGGTGTCTAGCCAGAACGCCAAGCTTCCTTGTTATGGATCCAGGTCCAGGGACCCGGGAGCAACGCTGATAGATGCTCTAGCAGCTCCTTGGTTCTTCAACCTGGCCTATGTGTTTCCACCGTTTCCTCTGCTCCCTCGACTGATTGCCAAAATCAAACAGGAGAGAGCATCTGTGATTCTGATAGCGCCTGCGTGGCCACGCAGGACCTGGTATGCAGACCTAGTGGACATGTCATCTCTTCCACCATGGACTCTGCCTCTGAGGCAGGACCTTCTAATACAAGGTCCTTTCAATCATCCAAATCTAATTTCTCTGAGACTGACTGCATGGAGATTGAACGCTTGATTCTATCAAGGCGTGGCTTCTCCGAGTCAGTCATTGATACCTTAATACAGGCTCTGAAGCCTGTCACCAGGAAAATCTACCATAAGATATGGCGTAAATATCTTTATTGGTGTGAATCCAAGAGTTACTCATGGAGTAAGGTTAGGATTCCTAGGATATTGTCCTTTCTCCAAGAGGGTTTGGACAAAGGCTTATCAGCTAGTTCTTTAAAAGGACAGATCTCTGCTCTGTCTATTCTTTTGCACAAGCGTCTGGCAGAAGTTCCAGATGTCCAGGCATTTTGTCAGGCTTTGGTTAGGATTAAGCCTGTGTTTAAAACTGTTGCTCCCCCGTGGAGCTTAAACTTGGTTCTTAAAGTTCTTCAGGGAGTTCCGTTTGAACCCCTTCATTCCATTGATATTAAACTTTTATCTTGGAAAGTTCTGTTTTTGATGGCTATTTCCTCGGCTCGAAGAGTCTCTGAGTTATCTGCCTTACATTGTGATTCTCCTTATCTGATTTTTCATTCAGACAAGGTAGTTCTGCATACAAAACCTGGGTTTTTACCTAAGGTGGTTTCTAACAGGAATATCAATCAAGAGATTGTTGTTCCATCATTGTGTCCTAATCCTTCTTCAAAGAAGGAACGTCTTTTGCATAATCTGGATGTAGTCCGTGCCTTGAAGTTTTACTTACAGGCTACTAAAGATTTTCGTCAAACATCTGCCATGTTTGTCGTTTACTCTGGACAGAGGAGAGGTCAAAAAGCTTCGACAACCTCTCTCTCCTTTTGGCTTCGGAGCATAATACGCTTAGCCTATGAGACTGCTGGACAGCAGCCCCCTGAAAGGATTACAGCTCATTCTACTAGAGCTGTGGCTTCCACCTGGGCCTTTAAAAATGAGGCCTCTGTTGAACAGATTTGCAAGGCTGTGACTTGGTCTTCGCTTCACACCTTTTCAAAATTTTACAAATTTGACACTTTTGCTTCTTCGGAGGCTGTTTTTGGGAGAAAGGTTCTACAGGCAGTAGTTCCTTCCGTTTAAGTTCCTGCCTTGTCCCTCCCATCATCTGTGTACTTTAGCTTTGGTATTGTTATCCCACAAGTAATGGATGATCCGTGGACTGGATACACTTAACAAGAGAAAACATAATTTATGCTTACCTGATAAATTTATTTCTCTTGTAGTGTATCCAGTCCACGGCCCGCCCTGTCCTTTTAAGGCAGGTTTAAATTTTAATTAAACTACAGTCACCACTGCACCCTATGGTTTCTCCTTTCTCGTCTTGTTTCGGTCGAATGACCGGATATGGCAGTGAGGGGAGGAGTTATATAGCAGCTTTGCTGTGGGTGATCCTCTTGCAACTTCCTGTTGGGAAGGAGAATATCCCACAAGTAATGGATGATCCGTGGACTGGATACACTACAAGAGGAATAAATTTATCAGGTAAGCATAAATTATGTTTTTACATCCCGATGTTCGTTACATAGAAAAAAAAATGCTATTTGTAAAATATATATCTAGACCTATATATCTATATGAATATATATGGACATATACAGATAGAAATACTAATATCAATTTTAAAACACAAAGAACATTTTCCCTATATAAAGAACATTGGAATGTAAAATATGTATAGTAAATAAACTGTAAAACACATTATTATTATTTAAATAAAAAGAGAGAAGCTCTCAACCTGGGAACAAACAATAACATAATAGCTTGTTCTATGGCTAGTTACCACCAAGAAGCAGCCTCTTTTTGCTCAACATGTGCCTTTCACAGAGAAGAACTTTCCTGAAGCATATCAGTCTGATCCTGACTTCACAGTACAGTCCAGCCCCGAAACACTAGGCAATCCCTCTCTGAACGAAAGAAACAGCTAAACCCCAGACGTACGTGTCAGCCTATGGTGGGCCTCGTCAGTGAGGTGCAGCCATATCCCTCTAGGCACATTGAGCAACGGGTCCACGTCTGGATTCCCGCATCACACTTAGGGAGACTTCCCTAAGTGTCATAATTTGCATAAATAATAAGAGAGAAATGCTCAATGTGGGAACACACAATAGCATAATAGCTTGTTCTATGGCTAGTTACCACCCAAGAAGCAGCCTCTTTTTGCTCAACATGTGCCCTTCACAGAGAAGAACTTTCCTGAAGCATATCAGTCTGATCTTGACTTTACAGTACAGTCTAGCCCCGAAATACCAGGCAATCCCTTTCTGATCGAGAGAAACAGCAAAACCCCAGATGTACGTTTCGGCCTATTGTGGGCCTCGTCAGTGAGGTGCAGCCATATCCCTCTAGGCACAATGAGCATTGGGTCCACGTCTGGATTCCCGCATCACATTTAGGGAGACTTCCCTAAGTGTCATAATTTACATAAATAAAAAGAGATAAGCGCTCAACCTGGGAACGAACAATAGCATAATAGCTTGTTCTATGGCTAGTTACCACCCAAGAAGCAGCCTCTTTTTGCTCAACATGTGCCTTTCACAGAGAAGAACTTTACTGAAGCATATCAGTCTGATCCTGACTTCACAGTACAGTCCAGCCCCGAAATACCAGGCAATAACTCTCTGAACAAGAGAAACAGCAAATCCCCAGACGTAAGTTTCGGCCTATTGTGGGCCTCGTTAGTGAGGTGAAGCCAAATCCCTCTAGGCACACTGAGCAATGGGTCCCCGTCTGGATTCCCGCATCACACTTAGGGAGACTTTCCTAAGTGTCATAATTTACATAAATAAAAAGAGAGAAGCGCTCAACCTGGGTATGAACAATAGCATAATAGCTTGTTCTATGGCTATTTACCACCCAAGAAGCAGCCTCTTTTTGCTCAACATGTGCCTTTCACAGAGAAGAACTTTCCTGAAGCATATCAGTCTAATCCTGACTTCACAGTACAGTCCAGCCTCGAAAATACCAGGCAATCCCTCTCTGAACGAGACAAACAGCAAAACCCCAGATGTATGTTTCGGCCTATTGTGGGCCTCGTCAGTGAGGTGCAGCCATATCCCTCTAGGCACAATGAGCAATGGGTCCACGTCTGGATTCCTGCATCACATTTAGGGAGACTTCCCTAAGTGTCATAATTTACATAAATAAAAAGAGATAAGCGCTCAACCTGGGAATGAACAATAGCATAATAGCTTGTTCTATGGCTAGTTACCACCCAAGAAGCAGCCTCTTTTTGCTCAACATGTGCCTTTCACAGAGAAGAACTTTCCTGAAGCATATCAGTCTGATCCTGACTTCACAGTACAGTCCAGCCCCGAAACACTAGGCAATCCCTCTCTGAACGAAAGAAACAGCTAAACCCCAGACGTACGTATCAGCCTATGGTGGGCCTCGTCAGTGAGGTGCAGCCATATCCCTCTAGGCACATTGAGCAATGGGTCCACGTCTGGATTCCCGCATCACACTTAGGGAGACTTCCCTAAGTGTCATAATTTGCATAAATAATAAGAGAGAAACGCTCAATGTGGGAACAAACAATAGCATAATAGCTTGTTCTATGGCTAGTTACCACCCAAGAAGCAGCCTCTTTTTGCTCAACATGTGCCCTTCACAGAGAAGAACTTTCCTGAAGCATATCAGTCTGATCTTGACTTTACAGTACAGTCTAGCCCCGAAATACCAGGCAATCCCTTTCTGATCGAGAGAAACAACAAAACCCCAGATGTACGTTTCGGCCTATTGTGGGCCTCGTCAGTGAGGTGCAGCCATATCCCTCTAGGCACAATGAGCAATGGGTCCACGTCTGGATTCCCACATCACATTTAGGGAGACTTCCCTAAGTGTCATAATTTACATAAATAAAAAGAGATAAGCGCTCAACCTGGGAACGAACAATAGCATAATAGCTTGTTCTATGGCTAGTTACCACCCAAGAAGCAGCCTCTTTTTGCTCAACATGTGCCTTTCACAGAGAAGAACTTTCCTGAAGCATATCAGTCTGATCCTGACTTCACAGTACAGTCCAGCCCCGAAATACCAGGCAATAACTCTCTGAACAAGAGAAACAGCAAATCCCCAGACGTATGTTTTGGCCTATTGTGGGCCTCGTTAGTGAGGTGAAGCCAAATCCCTCTAGGCACACTGAGCAACGGGTCCCCATCTGGATTCCTGCATCACACTTAGGGAGACTTTCCTAAGTGTCATAATTTACATAAATAAAAAGAGAGAAGCGCTCAACCTGGGAATGAACAATAGCATAATAGCTTGTTCTATGGCTATTTACCACCCAAGAAGCAGCCTCTTTTTGCTCAACATGTGCCTTTCACAGAGAAGAACTTTCCTGAAGCATATCAGTCTAATCCTGACTTCACAGTACAGTCAAGCCTCGAAAATACCAGGCAATCCCTCTCTGAATGAGACAAACAGCAAAACCCCAGACGTACGTTTCGGCCTATTGTGGGACTCGTCAGTGTGGTGCAGCCATATGCAAATTATGACACTTAGGAAAGTCTTCCTAAGTGTGATGTGGGAATCCAGACGTGGACCCGATGCTCAGTGTGCCTAGAGGGATATGGCTGCACCTCACCCATACACATTTTATATCTTATCCTTCACACAAAAGGGCCTATTTAATAATGTGCGAGCGGACATGATCCGATATTGCGGATCATGTCCACCACACATTGATAAATGCCAACAGCATATGCAAGATCACATATCACAAGAACTGCTGGTGCAACGCCGCCCCCTGCAGATTCGAGGCCAATCGGCCACCAGCAGGGTGTGTCAATCAACCCGATCGTATTTGAGCAGGCGGACAGGTTATGGAGCAGTGGTCGCCAGAAACATGGGGCTTCAAGCTCCATACTGAGCTTGATAAATATGCCCCACAGTCTTCAGTCGTGCTAACCCAACATTCAATTGTGCTCAAGCAGCAACGATAACAATAGCGTGCCACTTGTAATCTAGCCCATAGATCACAAATCAAGCACAATGAAAAAGATAACTCTTAACAGCAATATTAAATGAACACATATTTAATTTCAAACTACATAAAATTATACTTTTTTTTAAAGAAATTACTATTCAGGTACATATTTCCAAATCCTTATTTATTTTAAAATCCAAAATAATTAAAAACATTCTTTTTTAAAAAAATACTATTTTCTCTGCCTTTAAAGAGATAGTAAACAACAAAAATGTTATTGTATTAAAAGATAGATAATCCCTTTATTTACAATTCCACAGTTTTCCACAGTTTTGCATAACAAATACTGTTATAGAAATATACTTTTTTACCTCTGTGATTACCTTGTATCTAGGATTCTGGAGACTGCCCCCTTATCTCAGATCTTTTGACAGACTCGCATTTCAGGCAATAAGTGCTGACTTAAATAACTACACGTGTGTGAGCACAATGTTATTTTTTTATACGAAACACATAAACTAACGTCCTCTAGCTGTAGAAAACTGTTAAATGCATTCAGATAAGAGGCCTTTAAGGGCTTAGAAATTAGGTTTAGCTTTCAACTAAGAATACCAAGAAAACAAAGCAAATTTCATGATAAAAGTAAATAAGAAATTTGTTTAAAATGACATGCCCTATCTGAATCTTTAAAGTTTAATTTGGACTTTACTATCCTTTTAAGTAACAAAAGTATTAAAAATGATATAAAACTACCTTTATGTCAGTATATTGCTGGGTTATAACACAATATATTTAATAATTATCCTTTAAACTAAACCCCAATTAAATATGCATATACCAAAAACCATAAAATTAATATAAATTCCTGAATTTTTTGTATTAGTTAATATCTGTAAACACATTGAAATATATTTGTAGGAACCAGAATATGAATCAATACTATACACGTTTGAATTATTAAAATATGCTATACTCTTTACAAAGCAACCCAAATTGTAACTTTATAACTAACCTTATTCACAATTGAATTTCATTCAATTAACACAATGAGATTCCAACATATTAGCTACTAATATTCAGACTGGTACAATTAACTATATAGTCACAATTGATTCTAACACAATTCTAATTTAAAACACCAAAATAGTATCTATTATCTATGCAAAAACCAATTGTCCTTTGCTAATTTATCTAAGTTGAAATAAATTCTTAGTTACTTACAATTTAAAACCAATTCTGAGTTATAACTCTATATTTGCAAAGATAAACAACTTAGCATTTAGGATATATGTTTTAAAATACACAGACTATGAATGTAAGCTAAAATGCAATGTATTCTTTAAGCAACAATGGATGTTTGTTTGTTTTAAATATTTTGCATACAAAAAACAAACTTAACACTATACAGGACTATGAATATAATTCTAAAATATAAATAATGCTCTTTAAGTCTATCAGTTGTAATTTAACTGCAGTAACTATGCATATATTTTGTTTTAAAATATTACCTGTAATTAGCAACCTTTTTTACTTTACCCAAATGACCAAAATTGATAATGCAATTTCCAAAAACTTTCTTGTTTCACCTCAGAATACAAATAAGTGTATTTGCAATCAATGAGAAAAGGTAGCTAGCTTTGCTTAGAATGATTGTATTTCAAACGCCCACAGTCAGTTATCACTCAAGGTCAGCAGCCTGTCCCTTTTTCTATCTTGCATTAGCTTATATATGTTTTCAATCATTGGTGAGGATATGAGAGGCCCTTTACGGAAACTGATCATCTCATTTGTCACCTGGGAAGCATCTATCTGATTGGCCCTAGGCGATGCATGGTTACTATGGAGACGCATTTTTTAACAGTCAAATCTTTTGGCTGTAATACTGGATTTTGGCCATCAGGGGCAGCATGACAAACAAACAAACAGATTAATTTAACCATTTCTAGACAGTAAAAATATTTCTTTAAAATATATATTCAAAATGCCATAATTTCTTTACATTAATAAGTTACATTTTCACATGTACTGGACTATGTCACATGATTAATTTTGATTATTTTAATATGAAACATCAGTATTTTTTTAATATCATATTACATCAAGGTAATTTATACTGCTAACTGATTATCTTATAATCCACTTAAAAATAGCAATTGGTCACTTCTTCCCTTCATTCATACAAAAACCACAGCATATTTCATATTCAGTACTGCACTGCATCCCAACATGAATATAATATATTTCATATTTCTAATAAATCCTGAATGCATGAATCTTGTCTATGGTCCATATTCATAGGACATCTTGTTATTATACGTCTGAAAAAAAATAAAGAGATATAGAGGTTATTATTCTGACACAGTTAAACATTTTAGACCAACTAAAATAGTCACCTATCAAGCTTAGCAAATACTCATGTAATATTAGAAGATTAGACAATCTCCCAAATTTCTATATTCATATATAATATGTTGTCTGAATATATATATATATATATATATATATATATATATATATATATATATTCATTTGAATATATATATACTACATGACTACATGAAGATACTACATGACTACATGAAGATATTATTTCTTTTGCAAGATTTATTTATTCTTTATTTTCTTTGTTACACAGAGACTTTAAATGCCAATTTGTCTGTTCTCTGTACATGGGAACCTCCACAGGGGAACATTTAACTTGTGGTTGTTAAAATTACAGTTCTTTTGAAAATGTTTGTGTTTTCAAATCTTCTCCCAGACGGATCGGCTCCTCACCTTGGCAGGAAACCCATATATGGGCATGCATTTTTGAGGCTCCATCATGCTAATTTCCACTTCCTTGAAATTGTGAGCATCTCATTAGGCCTTAAATTAAAAGTTTTAGACATTTACGTCTCTATTCACTGTATGGGGTAAGGGATGTTTTGAAGTGACTTTTATGATTCATCCTGTGTAATCAAAAGCAGTGGGGCTAAATTTCACACAGTGGCATTTGAGGTTTTTAGAAAATAAATGAATTATTTGATGTTCACAGCCACATCACCATTAAATAATAAGTATGCCTGTGTATATCATCTAATAATATTTCAAATACCTTGACATAAAGTTACATGCTTAAGCTGTATTATTAAATTTAAATATTGCCTAAATGACAAAATATATTGTTTTTTACACATGGTGCCATTCCCTCTCTCAACTGTCCCATTTTAAAGATGCACATATTCCAAAATCCAAACTATTCCGAAATCCAAAGCTTTACTGATTCCAAGCCGTTTGGATAAAGGGTTTTCTATTCGTATAATGTACTATATACCTATGCCTTAAGAGGCTAAGAAATCATCAGTGGTACAGAATATGAAGGATGTGTAGTTATTTAATCATTTAGGACTTGCTTATGGATTCATACAGCCAAACCTAGGTGATCTTTCATTATCGAATAACTTCAAGGGGAGCAGCAAAGACATTAAGAGTAAATACATAGAACAAGAATTAAACTCCCAGCAACACCTTCATAAACAGTTGCAGCTTGGTGTTATTTGAGTTACTGGCAGGACACAGCCACATAGTAATAGATTGTAATTGGTAAGAATGCAAGTGCAAGGTTTCTTGTCAGCCTGAAACAAACTAAGGCCTGACCTCCTGCAAATATGACTAGGTTTGTGTGTTTGGCAATAATGTTAAGGGATAGATTTAATCATCACTATTTAGAGGGTAGTTGACCATTATTCTTTCTTTTTTTTTGCTAATGTCTTTTGGGATTTTGCTGCAATCTTTCTTGTTGGGGAACAATTGCAGACAAGAGCATCAGTATATCAAAGATAGAGGAGAATGTCCTTCCATTTATCTCCCCCTGCAGCTAGGACCTCATTTTCATGGGTTGGAGTTTCCCTTCACATTATACCTCCCATTTATTCCTGGGACCTTTTCTCTTCTGTTTTCCTGGCCCAGAATCTCTCTAGTAGGCCCACTTCTTCCATGGCTGTCAATCCTTTCTCTGCACTGCATGACCCCCTGTCTTGACCTCTTCCTCAGGAACCCCTTTGCTCCAGTTTCCTTTGGCTCCAGTTTGGCTCCATCTAGAGCACCGATTGCCCCCCTATGCTGAGGTAGACCTTGAGGCCTTGAATCCAGTGCAGGCAGCTGATTCGTCAGACTCAACTGTACTTCCTGAGGTGGGTCTTTGGTAGAAGCATGGCTGGTGGTCCTTACATTGGTATAATATACATTCCCAGGATTAAACTCAACACTCCTGATTTCTTGTTTTCTGCTGTCACATCTTTTCCTGGATGGTATCTGTCCCTTTAATTTCCTCTGCTGCAGCTTATTCCTTGACCACTAGAGGGTTCATCCTTTTTGTGATTACTGGTTGCTTGCACCTGTCTGGTTTCTCTCCTATAAATGGGCTGTCCCTTTTCCCTTATTCTGGTGCTCTGGCATTATATGGAATTCTCTGTTTCCAGTCTGTCTATTCTGGGAGCCTTTCCAAATATGTGAGTCTTGTAAGCTGCATTTTAAGTCTGTGTACTCTGCAACCTGCTATTCAAACCAATCAGTACTGTGATTTGCTATTTCAAGTCTGTGTATACTGCAACCTGCTATTCAAAACAATCAGTACTGTGAACTACTATTTCAAGTCTGTGTACTCTGCAACCTGCTATTCAAACCAATCAGTACTGGGAATTGCTAATTCAAGCCTGTGTACTATGCAACCTGTTATTCAAACTAATCAGTACTGTTATCTGCTTTTCCAAGTCTGTGCAGTCTGCAACCTGTTATACAAGCCAGTTAGTATTATGAACTGCTAATTCAAGTCTTTGTACTCTGCAGCCTGTTACATAAACTAATCGGTACTTTTATCTGCTTTTCAAGTCTGTGTTTCCTGCAACCTGTTATACAAGCCAGTTAGTACCGTGGACTGCTTTTCCAAGTCTGTGTATCCTGCAACCTACTATACAAGTCAGTAAATACTGTGATCTGTTATTACAAGTCTGTTTACCCTGCAACTTGCTATCTCAAGTACCTGAGTATCCTGTGGCATTACTATTCCATGTTCCTGTGTATCCTGTGGCATTGCTATCCCAAGTACCTGAGTATCCTTTTACATTGCTATCCCAAGTACCTGGGCGTCCTGTTACATTGCTATCCCAAGTAGCTGAGTATCCTGTGGCATTGCTATCCCAAGTACCGGAGTATCCTGTGGCATTGCTAATCCAAGTTCCTGTGTATTCTGTGACATTGCTATTTAAAGTTCATGAATATCCTGTGGCATTGCTATCTCAAGTACCTGAGTATCCTATGGCATTGAACATTGATTTTGTTTTGTATTAGTCTGTTCTTACTTTGTTTATTTACAATAAAGGTTTTTGTTCTTCTTCATAATTATGCATAAGATTAAAGAGGCTGTTTTGTTTTTTGAACCTAAAAGCACCACACCTGAGCTCCAACCTGAACACCCCCCATACATGACAATTGGTTAGGGTCATCTTGTGGTGGTTCCTCTTCACAGGAAGCATCTGGCAATGGTGTAGGCCCATCCATCATGGCACCCAGTCCTCAACTTCTTTTTTATGGTCAAACAGGGTAGCACACCTGGCTTCACTTCTGGTTGTGGTGGTCAAGTGAGGCAGTCAGGTCAGATCTAGAATGTCCCTTCTGCAATCTGTCACCCAGGTAAGGTGAGAGTTCACAGATTCAGCAGCTGTTAAAGGGGCTGTTACGGTTGCCTCCAGGCTGGCTGGAAGTTGGACCGTAGAAAAGGATGCTCCTAGTGCTCACCAAAGGAGCAGCAGCACCGTGGACACTCTATAACTGCTGCGTAGCCACCATAAGTAATGCAGACTCTATGAACCACCGCTGCTGGGCTGGTATCTCGCCGTCTGCTCTGCGCCCTGGACCTATGACCAGGCTCCAGTAGGTGAACCTCTTCCTTCTGTAGCAATCCCTGTAGCTAAGGGAGTATGAAGAGCATAGCAATCCCTGTAGTGATTATAAGCTGTCCCCTACAAACATGAGTCAAAGCTGCAAGTTAGAGGGTCAGAAATAGGTCTGATGTGCTGGAGCACACAGCCTCCTTTTTATTGAGGTTACATGCAAACAGGACACTCTCAAGGGGAGGCATAAAATCCCCCATCACACATTTGATATTAGATAGAGAGACACTCCCTTTGACAGGCCACAACATTACTTCAGCAGATAACATTTTACACACAATAAAACAATGCAGTCCACCTTATCACTACTAGAAGTCTGATTAGACAATGGGAATGTTTTATCACTAAACTTAATTAGAGCTGATCCCAGCAAACTTGTATTTAGAATGCTTCTTGAAGCTGAACAAAGTTATCTCTGTAGTTCTGACCGAAGGGTCTGTCACATAGCACTTAATGGCACACAATGAAACTGAACCAAGTGGGAGAAAGCCAGGGACAAGTCATTTCACAGGTCTGGGGACATAGTCTTAAAGGGGCATTGTTCACCAAAGTCACAATATGTCCCCAGACGGTTCTTAAAGGGCCACACACACCCAACAAAAGTCAATATGTCCTCAGGGGCACAATCTTCCAGGGGCCATAGTCATGTGGAAGGAGGCTGGCAAATAGGCTTCTCCAAAATCCAGGGAAGCAGGGCAATTTTCCATTTAAAGGGCCAGTTACAAACAGCATTTTGTAACATATCTCCCCTTTTGGAGGGAGACTAACCAGGCACCTGACCTTCTGCCGGTCAGTGCCTAAGTTAGTCTCGCAACCCACCCACAAATAATCGTTAGCAGCAAAGTAGCCCCCCCACAATACGTAGTACTGGCCTGTAAGTTCCAGGTTGTAGGATGAAAGTGTAGCATCCTCGGCCTTCCTGGCGCAGCTGGGCAAATAGCTGATGGTACTTGGGGGGCAGAGGCCAGCGGCACTCTGCCCTGGTGCCAGCGCTTCTGCTGGGGTGAGGGGTTTGCAGGCCAGTTCTGTAACAAGGACAAGGTCTGTAGGGCAGAGGCCAGCAGCGCTCTGTCCTGATGCCAGCTCTTCTGCTGGGGGAATTGGGGCATAGTCCTGCCCGGTGGCAAAGGGAATGTGGGGGTCAGTGGGGGTTAACATCTCCACTGTTAACCCTGGGCCCAAGTTAGGAGTTAGCTGGGGAGGGAGAGATTGGCTTACCTCCTCCTCCTGATACTCCGGCGGCCGTTGGGAAGGGAGTTCGATGCTCTCCGCTTCCTGTGGAACGTGCTGCGGCCGGGGAGAGAGACCGGTTGTCTCCTCTCCCTGGAAGGCACACTCTGGCTGGGGAGGGAGGTCAATGCTCTCCCCTCCCTGTAGCTGGGTCTGTCGCTGGGGATCTGGGCCGCCTGCCCAGCATCCCTGTAGGGCTGGTAGAGAGACTGCGGTCCCATCTCCACCTGCCTGCTGGGGGTCCTCCCAGGACCAGTCTATGAGGCCTGCTGCCTCTGGTATCTCTGGTTGGGGTTGGGGAAGGAGACCGGTTGTCTCTTCCCTCTGCACAGTATACTGCCGCTGGGGAGGGAGGTCGCTGCTCTCCTCTCCCTGTGGAACATGCTGCGGCTGGGGAGAGAGACCAGGTGTCCATACCCTCAAACTCCACAGTTGGAGCTCAAAGGCTCGTGCCGCTTCGTTCTCAGTAGCCAATTCCCGGATGAGGCGACTGACTACCTCCTGTGCAGGGTCTGGACCATATCGGACTAGCCGCCTCTTTACCTCTGGAATGAAATCCGCACCCTCATAGCGACGGATCAGGTTGAGGTGCTCTTCACAGGGTTCTGACCAGTATCTTGTCAGCTCCATGCTGCTGTAGGTAGGGACGCTGCGCAGTGGCTAGCGTTGCCCTCAATAACTTTCCTACGATACCAGTGCTGTTGTGGTGCTGCTCCTTGCGCTAGGACGCCAATCCCACCGCTGCCGCCAAATGTTACGGTTGCCTCCAGGCTGGCTGGAAGTTGGACCGTAGAAAAGGATGCTCCTAGTGCTCACCAAAGGAGCAGCAGCACCGTGGACACTCTATAACTGCTGCGTAGCCACCATAAGTAATGCAGACTCTATGAACCACCGCTGCTGGGCTGGTATCTCGCCGTCTGCTCTGCGCCCTGGACCTATGACCAGGCTCCAGTAGGTGAACCTCTTCCTTCTGTAGCAATCCCTGTAGCTAAGGGAGTATGAAGAGCATAGCAATCCCTGTAGTGATTATAAGCTGTCCCCTACAAACATGAGTCAAAGCTGCAAGTTAGAGGGTCAGAAATAGGTCTGATGTGCTGGAGCACACAGCCTCCTTTTTATTGAGGTTACATGCAAACAGGACACTCTCAAGGGGAGGCATAAAATCCCCCATCACACATTTGATATTAGATAGAGAGACACTCCCTTTGACAGGCCACAACATTACTTCAGCAGATAACATTTTACACACAATAAAACAATGCAGTCCACCTTATCACTACTAGAAGTCTGATTAGACAATGGGAATGTTTTATCACTAAACTTAATTAGAGCTGATCCCAGCAAACTTGTATTTAGAATGCTTCTTGAAGCTGAACAAAGTTATCTCTGTAGTTCTGACCGAAGGGTCTGTCACATAGCACTTAATGGCACACAATGAAACTGAACCAAGTGGGAGAAAGCCAGGGACAAGTCATTTCACAGGTCTGGGGACATAGTCTTAAAGGGGCATTGTTCACCAAAGTCACAATATGTCCCCAGACGGTTCTTAAAGGGCCACACACACCCAACAAAAGTCAATATGTCCTCAGGGGCACAATCTTCCAGGGGCCATAGTCATGTGGAAGGAGGCTGGCAAATAGGCTTCTCCAAAATCCAGGGAAGCAGGGCAATTTTCCATTTAAAGGGCCAGTTACAAACAGCATTTTGTAACATATCTCCCCTTTTGGAGGGAGACTAACCAGGCACCTGACCTTCTGCCGGTCAGTGCCTAAGTTAGTCTCGCAACCCACCCACAAATAATCGTTAGCAGCAAAGTAGCCCCCCCACAATACGTAGTACTGGCCTGTAAGTTCCAGGTTGTAGGATGAAAGTGTAGAATCCTCGGCCTTCCTGGCGCAGCTGGGCAAATAGCTGATGGTACTTGGGGGGCAGAGGCCAGCGGCACTCTGCCCTGGTGCCAGCGCTTCTGCTGGGGTGAGGGGTTTGCAGGCCAGTTCTGTAACAAGGACAAGGTCTGTAGGGCAGAGGCCAGCAGCGCTCTGTCCTGATGCCAGCTCTTCTGCTGGGGGAATTGGGGCATAGTCCTGCCCGGTGGCAAAGGGAATGTGGGGGTCAGTGGGGGTTAACATCTCCACTGTTAACCCTGGGCCCAAGTTAGGAGTTAGCTGGGGAGGGAGAGATTGGCTTACCTCCTCCTCCTGATACTCCGGTGGCCGTTGGGAAGGGAGGTCGATGCTCTCCGCTTCCTGTGGAACGTGCTGCGGCCGGGGAGAGAGACCGGTTGTCTCCTCTCCCTGGAAGGCACACTCTGGCTGGGGAGGGAGGTCAATGCTCTCCCCTCCCTGTAGCTGGGTCTGTCGCTGGGGATCTGGGCCGCCTGCCCAGCATCCCTGTAGGGCTGGTAGAGAGACTGCGGTCCCATCTCCACCTGCCTGCTGGGGGTCCTCCCAGGACCAGTCTATGAGGCCTGCTGCCTCTGGTATCTCTGGTTGGGGTTGGGGAAGGAGACCGGTTGTCTCTTCCCTCTGCACAGTATACTGCCGCTGGGGAGGGAGGTCGCTGCTCTCCTCTCCCTGTGGAACATGCTGCGGCTGGGGAGAGAGACCAGGTGTCCATACCCTCAAACTCCACAGTTGGAGCTCAAAGGCTCGTGCCGCTTCGTTCTCAGTAGCCAATTCCCGGATGAGGCGACTGACTACCTCCTGTGCAGGGTCTGGACCATATCGGACTAGCCGCCTCTTTACCTCTGGAACGAAATCCGCACCCTCATAGCGACGGATCAGGTTGAGGTGCTCTTCACAGGGTTCTGACCAGTATCTTGTCAGCTCCATGCTGCTGTAGGTAGGGACGCTGCGCAGTGGCTAGCGTTGCCCTCAATAACTTTCCTACGATACCAGTGCTGTTGTGGTGCTGCTCCTTGCGCTAGGACGCCAATCCCACCGCTGCCGCCAAATGTTACGGTTGCCTCCAGGCTGGCTGGAAGTTGGACCGTAGAAAAGGATGCTCCTAGTGCTCACCAAAGGAGCAGCAGCACCGTGGACACTCTATAACTGCTGCGTAGCCACCATAAGTAATGCAGACTCTATGAACCACCGCTGCTGGGCTGGTATCTCGCCGTCTGCTCTGCGCCCTGGACCTATGACCAGGCTCCAGTAGGTGAACCTCTTCCTTCTGTAGCAATCCCTGTAGCTAAGGGAGTATGAAGAGCATAGCAATCCCTGTAGTGATTATAAGCTGTCCCCTACAAACATGAGTCAAAGCTGCAAGTTAGAGGGTCAGAAATAGGTCTGATGTGCTGGAGCACACAGCCTCCTTTTTATTGAGGTTACATGCAAACAGGACACTCTCAGGGGGAGGCATAAAATCCCCCATCACACATTTGATATTAGATAGAGAGACACTCCCTTTGACAGGCCACAACATTACTTCAGCAGATAACATTTTACACACAATAAAACAATGCAGTCCACCTTATCACTACTAGAAGTCTGATTAGACAATGGGAATGTTTTATCACTAAACTTAATTAGAGCTGATCCCAGCAAACTTGTATTTAGAATGCTTCTTGAAGCTGAACAAAGTTATCTCTGTAGTTCTGACCGAAGGGTCTGTCACATAGCACTTAATGGCACACAATGAAACTGAACCAAGTGGGAGAAAGCCAGGGACAAGTCATTTCACAGGTCTGGGGACATAGTCTTAAAGGGGCATTGTTCACCAAAGTCACAATATGTCCCCAGACGGTTCTTAAAGGGCCACACACACCCAACAAAAGTCAATATGTCCTCAGGGGCACAATCTTCCAGGGGCCATAGTCATGTGGAAGGAGGCTGGCAAATAGGCTTCTCCAAAATCCAGGGAAGCAGGGCAATTTTCCATTTAAAGGGCCAGTTACAAACAGCATTTTGTAACAGGGGCATCACAGCTTTTGAGGCAAATGGAAAAATGACGATTGCAGGACAGTACTGTGGTTTTGGGCCAATTAAGGGGTACAGATGTGCAGTAGCAAAGGATCGCTTTTGGTGCTTATACAGACTGGGGAGTGTATGTGATGGGACCTAAGCATTAAGCCCCTGTGTGCAGTGTGGATGTTGTACATGGCCCTGGACTTTACTGCTGACATGGACACAGGCCAGGTCAGTGTGCTGGTGCACAGAGTACTCACATCTACTTTTTATCCCTGCACAGGTGCAGGCTACCTTGATGGATCACTCCAATTCTGTGGAGACAGCAGTGTTAGCAGATGTGCCTATGTATGCAGTGGCCTCTGACTCTTCCAGTGGAATGTTGTCTTTGGCCCTTAATCAGGACAGTACTGCAGGAGAAGCTGGATTTGATAAGTCCTCAATGTTCTTAAACACTCACATGTTAGATAACTCTAGTAGTGTGTTAGATTCAGATGGTAAGAGTACACTAGGTTTGGTGACCATAGGGCATAGGAAAATGTTTTTGCTCAGGCCCTAAGTGGGTACTTATCTGCTTAATACCTCAGGCATAGGTCTGCTGGAGTTCAGCAGCAGAAGTCAGTGGTTTAGGAGCTAGTGACAATGTCAAGGAAGCAGTGTAGGGCAATACATCCCTGTTTAGTACACTCCCTCCACACGTACTTGATAGCTAACGCTAAAATAAGATCAGGGAAGGTAGATATGGTAATGTGTTTGAAATTTCTGTGACGGCGAAGAGTAACTGGAAATATCGTGAGGATAGTTCGGGGTCCAAGAATTTAAATCATCTGGACACATTACAAAGAAGTGTCATACATCCTGCTACCTCAAGCATAGGCAAGATCAGGCCTGGACTTGATCAACTACATGGACATGATTGTTTACATTCACAGCTGATTCCCAGAGAGCTTTTTGTGAAAATATGTCATAGAGTTCCTCTGATAAATAGCTAGCAACTCACTCCTGACCTTTGGAGCAAAAGACATGCACCTCTGGTTACCACTGGGTCCAGAGTGGCCTTTATCCCTTGCTCCAGTTCAGCTCCCAGGGGGCATGAGTGTTAGAAGTTTAATAATTGTCAAGGGACAAGATGATCCTTTTATTCACTACAAATGCTTATACTGTGGAGAACCTGCACCCTGGGTTCAAGTGACAGCAAAGGAAACATGTTATTTCAGGCAGAGTTACAGGAAAAGAGGTTCCTAGAAGCAAGAGCTTCAATGCCCCTGAAGCTGGACACATATTACCCTGATAGGGAGGTGGGAACTCGGTGGGAACTCAAGAGGGTTTGAGGATTTCATTACAGGACTTGGTTTTGGGTTTAGGAAGTCACATTTATCTTATATCTGCCTAATAATTTTCAGGGATTGTAAGTTAAGCAAAGAAATTGCATTAAGCCACATTGCTGACCCCTTTAGTGAGTCATTGGTTCCTGACTTGGTGGTGTCCCCCTTGTGGGGTTTTACCCAGAGCAGGAATTGGGTAAGTTTTGCCTCATTCAACACTTGTCCTACTCTAAGGTCCTCTTGATGAATGACACAATTGATCCAGAGACTACTTCTCTGATGTTTAACTAATTTGATAAGGTACTGGATTTGTTATGGCAGTTGGGCATGATACTTTGACGTTGAAGCTTGATATTGAATCAGTCTGTTGCCTGCTTCCCATTCATTTGACTTTGTATTGTCTGATCTGTCCAGTTTGAGGGTAGCTTTAATGTGCATAGATGTCTGCTCATTTGTTGCTCAGTTTCATGTGCTTGTTCTTGCACTGGGCTGTAGTAAACATGGTGTGTTCATATCCTACTACCTAGACGACTCACTGTTATTGTGGGCTGCTCAACCTGGTGTATGCTCAACGCTGATGCCGGTAGTAAGATCTCTGATGCAAGTATTTGGGGTCATCTTAGGAGAGGACAAAGCATAGGGCTCTTGTACTAGACTAACCTTTCTGGGTATTGAAACGGATACGTTTGCAAGACAATGTTGCTTACCAGAGGATAAGGTTCAATGCATGATGGGAGGTTTAGGATGGCTACCAGAGCAGCCTGGTCTTCATTGAAGCACCTGCAATCAGTATAGTTGTTTTTAACAAGAATTTGAATGGGCCTCTAAAAGATGTCGTCAGTAATAGTCACAAGGTTTCTTCAGCATCCCATTGGGGTGTTTCTTGGTGAAAATCCCCTATTTCTAAAAAGGTGCTGCACCTGTTCACATATGCAGCAGTTATTTTTGGCTATGAAGTTACTTAGGGGTGAAAGAGGTATGGAGCCATGACCCACTTCATGGTTGCAAGGAACTTAACCCTCCATTGGGGTAGCTGCTGAGTTGAGGTATAGTAGACTTAGAAATAGTTCACTGGTGTTCTGGTCTGACTGCAACACTTAAAGGGACAGTCAACACCAGAATTTTTGTTGTTTTAAAAGATAGATAATCCCTTAATTACCCATTCCCCAGTTTTTCATAACCAACACAGTTATAATAATACATGTTTTACCTCTGTAATTACCCTGTATCTAAGCCTTTGCAGACTGCCCCCTTATTTCAGTTCTTTTGACAGACTTGCATTTTAGCCAATCAGTGCTCACTCCTCTGTAAATTCACGTGCATGAGCTCAATGTTATCTATATGAAACACATGAACTAATGCCCTCTAGTGGTCAAAATGCATTCAGATTAGAGGCAGCCTTCAAGGTCTAAGAAATTAGCATATGAACCTCCTAGGTTTAGCTTTCAACTAAGAATACCAAGAGAACAAAGCAAAATTGACGATAAAAGTAAATTGGAAAGTTGTTTAAAATCACATGCCCTATTTGAATCATGAAAGTATTTTTTGGACTTGACTGTCTCTTTAAATAAACTTTTCTAAGGATATACAACGTGACATTAAAAAATGGTCCACTCACTCGTTTTTGTGTTACGGCCATATAGCTGCGGTTAAAATTAATATATTGCCACAAATACTATACCTTTTCGGAGCTCTCCTGATCAAACTCCCACTTTTGGATTTAGCCACTACCACTATACAGTCTCAACTAATAACGATTATAAGGGGGAAAAAAATCACCTAGAATTCCATCATCAATTTTCACAAGACATAAAACCTTGGTGGGGGGGAGCCCCCAATTTAATAGACTATTAGACTATTATAAGGCATCGAGACTGGCTCAGACAACATTACTAAGTAGGCCAACAACAGACACTCTATGGACTACCTTGGAGACAGAGATGGAGGGATGGAATTATCCAGATGACATACTATGGGAAACACAATCCCAGAATACACACTTGCAATATCATAGGTCTCCCACGTTAGAATCCACAACAGTCTTTTGGAACAAAACTGCAAATATACGCTAAATTGATACCACACTACTCCTGGATAATGCCGATTAGATTTCTTCTACCCCTAGACACACGCAGATTAGTGGACAAATGGAGAAACAAAGGACTCTATAGGGTGGCGGATTTATTGACTAACAACAAAATAACACCATATATTCAGCTACAAGATAGAATTGAGCCCCTAGGATTAAATTGGTTTCTCTACCTACAATTGTCATCCTCCCTTCAGAAATTTCAAAACAATGCCCCGACTCAACCCTATACAGTACTAGAAATGACATGTAAAACACAAACTATTTCAAGGCTATACATAGCAAAACAAACAGCACATATTTGCACCAAAACTCAAATAATCACAAACTGGTAAAGAGACATAGGCGTCGAAATGGATAAGCAAGAATGGGCGAAATTGTTTAGTCTAACAGATAAAGGTCTCTTAAGTGCAGATTTAAGGGAAAATGCCATTAAAACCACATTTTGATGGTATTTAACCCCACTTCAGACATCTCATAAGAATTCCATAGGGAGCAGACAATACTACAGAGGCTGTAACGAAGTGGGTACATATGGTGGGAGTGCGAAAGAGTAAGGGGGGCATGGGACTCTCTGTCTTTATTACTTTCCTCTATATTGAACAAAAATATCCAAGTTACCAAGTCTCAAGCTTTGTTACATGAGTATATCCGCCAATTTAGTAAGCCAATCAACATTTTCATTAAGATACTATGTACCATTACAAGGACAAGTATAGCCAAATATTGTAAAATGGGGTCTCCTCCATGGCCAGAAATACTTAACAAAATCAATCCAATTTCAATCAAGCGTACTAGATAATAAAGAATCAGTACACAACACCTGGTTTTATTGGATCCTGAAGGGTAACACCACTAACCCACTCATTCCAGTACGTGCAACCCCCACCATGACATAGCAATTTATCTATCAACACCTTACCTCTCAAATTTCAGTGTTATATGACAATATTACGAAATCTGTATTAGTTGACACCAAATGACTCAGTATTTGTATTTATTTATACTTTTAATTTCTTTGTTGTTCTTTGTTTTTTCTTCTCTTGTTAATTCAAACTGTTACTATTGATCTTGTACTAGATTATTTTGATTTCCTTCAAAAGAGTACCCCTAGCGCTGCCATGACTTCTAAGACGCAGCCGAGAGGTTTATTATATATATCTACTAGATTTACGGACACTTTGAAGACTTATAGCAAATTTTGGTGAATCATAATGAAGACTTTAATTTTGTTGTAAATTCTAGCCTCTTCCTGACAAGGCTCTCACCTCAACCTCCAGCTAAATGTATGAAGGAAACACATATTCAATAACTTGACACAATGGGCCCCATCCGATATGCAGCGTCGCCCGCAAAAGCCGGCGACGCCAGATTTTGCGCGGGTATGGTATCACATATACGGCGTAGCATACAAGTTACCCCCTAATCTGATCCCCCTACACCGCCGCCACTTACATTAAATATTTTAACCCCTAAACCTAAGTCTAACCCTAACACCCCCTAACTTAATTATTATTTAAATAAATATAAATAATATTAATATTATTAACTAAATAATTCATATTTAAAACTAAATACTTACCTATAAAATAAACCCTAAGATAGCTACAATATAATTAATAATTACATTGTAGCTATTTTAGGATTTATATTTATTTTACAGGTAACTTTGTATTTATTTTAGCTAGGTACCATAGCTATTAAATAGTTAATAACCATTTAATAGCTACCTAGTTAAAATAATTACAAAATTACCTGTAAAATAAATCCTAACCTAAGTTACAAATACACCTAACACTACACTATCAATAAATTAATTAATTAAATTAACTACAATTATCTAATATAAAATACAATTAAATAAACTAAACTATATTACAAAAACAAACAAACAAACACTACATTACAAAAAATAAAAAAATATTAAAAGAAGTTTAATCTAATTACACCTAATCTAAGTAACCTAATAAAATAAAAAAGCCCCCAAAAATAATAAAATTTCCCTACCCTAAACTAAATTACAAATAGCCCTTAAAAGGGCCTTTTGCGGGGCATTGCCCCAAAGTAAACAGCTCTTTTACCAGTACTTAAAATGGCTTTTTGCAGGGCATTGCCCCAAAGTAATCAGTTCTTTTACCTGTAAAAAAAAGTGCAATACAATACCCCCCCAACATTACAACCCACCACCCACACACCCCTACTCTAAAACCCACCAGATCCCCCCTTAAATAAACCTAACACTACCCCATTGAAGATCACCCTACCTTGAGCCGTCTTCACCCAGCCGGGCCGAACTCTTCATCCGATGCGGGCACAAGTGGTCCTCCAGCCGGGCAGAAGTCTTCATCTGATCGGGGCAGAAGAGGTCCTCCATCCAGCAGAAGTCTTCATCCAAGCTGCATTTTATTGGCTGATCCAATTAGCCAATCGTCTTGAACTTCAATCCGATTGGCTGATTAAATTAACCAATCAGATTTTTCCTACCTTAATTCCGATTGGCTGATAGAATCCTATCAGCCAATCGGAATTCGAGGGACGCCATCTTGGATGACGTCATTTAAAGGAACCGTCATTCGTCGGGTAGTCGTCGGCCGAGGAGGATGTTCCGCGCCGGAGGTCTTCAAGATGGAGCCGCTCATCGCTGCAAGGATGAAGATAGAAGATGCCGCTTGGATGAAGACTTCTGCTGGATGGAGGACCTCTTGTTCCCGGATCGGGTGAAGAGTTCGGATGAGAGATGGCTCAAGGTAGGGTGATCTTCAATGTATTGTATTGCTTTTTTTTTACAGGTAAAAGAGCTGATTACTTTGGGGCAATGCCCCGCAAAAAGCCCTTTTAAGGGCTGGTAAAAGAGCTGGTTACTTTGGGGCAATGCCCCGCAAAAGGCCCTTTTAAGGGCTATTTGTAATGTAGTTTAGGGTAGGGAAATTTTATTATTTTGGGGGGCTTTTTTATTTTATTAGGGGGCTTAGATTAGGTGTAATTAGATTAAACTTCTTTCAATATTTTTTTATTTTTTATAAATTATAATAATTATAGATTATTTTTAGGATTCTATCAGCCAATCGGAATTAAGGTTGGAAAAATCCTATTGGCTGATGCACTCAGCCAATAGAATTGAAGTTCAATCCTATTGGCTGATCCAATCAGCCAATAGGATTGAGCTTGCATTCTATTGGCTGTTCCAATCAGCTAATAGAATGCAAGCTCAATTCTATTGGCTGATTAAATCCTATCAGCCAATCGGAATTCAAGGGACGCCATCTTGGTTGATGTCATTTAAAGGAACCTTCATTCGTTGGGAGTCATCGAAAGAAGAGGATGCTCCGCGTCGGTTGGCTTGAAGATGGACTCGCTCCGCTCCGGATGGATGAAGATAGAAGATGCTGCCTGGATGAAGACTTCTGCCCATCTGGAGGTCCTCTTCTGCCCGGATAGGATGAAGACTTCTTCCCGTCTGGAGGACCACTTGTGCCCGGTTGGGTGAAGACGTCTCAAGGTAGGGTGATCTTCAAGGGGTTAGTGTTAGGTTTTATTAAGGGGGGATTTGGTGGGTTTTAGAGTAGGGTTGGGTGTGTGGGTGGTGGGTTTTAATGTTGGGGGGTATTGTATATTTTTTTTACAGGTAAAAGAGCTGATTACTTTGAGACAATGCCCCGCAAAAAGCCCTTTTAAGGGCTATTTGTAATTTAGTATAGGGTAGGGATTTTTATTATTTTGAGGGGCTTTTTTATTTTATTAGGGGATTAGATTAGGTGTAATTAGTTTAAAAATTTGTAATTATTTTTTTATTTTCTGTAATTTAGTGTTTTTTTGTACTTTATTTTATTTTATTGTATTTAATTGTATTTAGTTTAGGGATTTAATTTAATTATAGTGTATTTTTAGGTGTAATTTTAACTTAGGTTAGGTTTTTTTTACAGGTACTTTTGTATTTATTTTTTGCTAGGTAGTTATTAAATAGTTACTTATAGTTATAATTAACTATTTAATAACTATTGTACCTAGTTAAAATAAATACAAAGTTGCCTGTAAAATAAAAATAAACCCTGAGGTAGCTACAATGTAATTATTAGTTATATTGTAGCTAGCTTAGGGTTTATTTTATAGGTATTTAGTTTTAAATAGGATTAATTTATTTAATTGTAGTAATTTTATTAAGATTATTTTAAATTATATTTAAATTAGGGGGGGTGTTAGGGTTAGACTTAGGTTTAGGGGTTAATAACTATTATAGTGGCGGCGGCGTTGGGGGCGGCAGATTAGGGGTTAATAAGTCTATTAACCCGAGTCTATATATATATATATATATATATATATATGTGTGTGTGTGCATATGTATATATATATATATATATATATATATATATATATATATATATATACGTTGATTGGAGTAGCCATGTTAGTCCAGAGACTTAGATTTCAAAATAACAAGAGTATTGCATTGAGCAATGATACTTTTTTATTGGACTAACTATACATTTATAAGACGACAAGCTTCTGAAAGCTTGTCATCTTATAAATGTATAGTTAGTCCAATAAAAAAGTATCATTGCTCAATGCAATACTTTTGTTATTTTGAGATATATATATATATATATATATATATATATATATATATATATATAGAGAGAGAGAGAGAGAGAGAGAGAGAGAGAGGTATAAATATATATTTAACAAAAATTCTAACAGATATATATATATTGAAATATGTATTTATGAATACATAGAACATATTCTACTATGTAAAGAACATTGGAATGTGAAATATTCCTATTCTCATGTTGGGTTGCCGCGCTTGAGAATATGTGATCGGGTTTGCAAAAAAGTAGGGTGTTAGGTTTTCTTTCCACTTTTTTTTGCTCTATTGACTTCTATGGTGGAAAAGATTTTCGCACGCACTAAATTGTAAGCTGGGCTTTTTACAATCGCTATTGTAGTGGCCGGTCACAGCCTAATTTTTTGTTGTGGGTTGACGGTCGGGCTAATGGGAGGGACGGTGTCCCTAGGTTGTGACCATTAGATACCCCATTCATGGTTTTGCTGGCTGGGGAGCTCCTGGTGTGTCTGTAGCTCTTCTAAGGGCAGTGCTTTGGCAGGTTCAACCAGACAGTCATTGGGTCTTGACCTCTCGACTGTCTGGGGTTTTTATATAGGAACATTTATTGCCACCATCATGTGAAGATGACTTCATGAAAAGTGAAAGTTACTGGTCATATGTTAAGAAAAGTATAATTTCTTGCCTTTTTTCCAGCTCAGTGTCTGTCTCTTATTGGGGATAGAGTTTCTATAGGCATTAGGCAGTCACACAACATCAGAATGCATTAGAATTACTTAGATAGATAGTTTCACACAAAAGTAGCCTAAAAATTGATAAACCTCTACATTTCACACTGGTGGCCTTTTTTTTTTTTAACAAGAACAATAGTCTACTAAGAACAATCACACACAGGAAAGAAACAAGAAAGAACTCCCCTAAATGTTGCTGAAACCAATCTTGGGTCTCTACACACATAGGGTCAGATTACAAGTGGCATACTATAGGTTTTGTTTTACGCTTGCAGGCTAACTGCATTCTAAGTAAACTTTTAATGTGTCCAGGTTGAAACCTGCTGCATGCTAACTTCAGGATTTTACATATCATGCGCGCTTTAACTTATTCTCCCCATAGACTTTAATGGTGTGCTCTTTCAAAAAAAAATCCCAACACTTATCACACGTGCACTAACCCGTCACCACATAAGACCTACAGCGCTAAACTCGAAGGTAGTTATGAATATTTTACATTCCAATGTTCTACACATAGCAGAAAACGTTCTTTTTATTTTTAAATTTATATTTCTATATATATAAGATATTTTTTTTTAATATAAAAAACTATATAAACTTAAAAAAATACATTACAGAGTACAGTTACACTCATATTAACACTATCTAATAAAGATTATTTAAAATAAATATTGCACACAAAATTTATAAGGGCTCAAAGATAGGAGATCTCGGGTTTTAGAAAAAAAAGAGCACACAGATTTTACATTGACATACATACACATACATTGGCAAACATGGATGTATATGTATAGAGATATCTTTAACTATGGAGATAATGAAAATAATTTACATTACAATCTTATGCACATTAAACAATATCTCAGAGGGATTTTCAAAGAGATATTTGCATATAGATCTCGAGATATATAGACATATATATATATTCATAAACATATCTCGCTATAAATAGATATATCAGTTCAAAAATCATTACATGTATAGGGAAATATTTATTTATAAATAAATAGAACATATTCCGTTAAAAAAACATTTTTGCAATATGAAATAATCGTATTTTCATGTACACTTTTCGAGGAGAATACGTCAAGGGCTTTGTGCAACATATGAGTTTTTTTGTGTATTTTTTTCCTATTTGTCTTCTCTTCTCTATTGACTTCTATGGGGAATACGTGAATGAGCACGCAGTTTGGCTGTTTGGATTACGCAGCTAAACGTGTGTGGAAAATAAGTTATTTTTCAACTTGTAATAGCTGGGCAACCCCAAATGCGAAAAAGTCATAACATGTTTTCGCAACTGATGGGATTGATCTTGCTGTAAAATTGGTTAAAAATTGTTTTTCAAGTTTTGGCTATTCCCAAGCCTCAGTAGTTGGCAGTTGCCCAAGAATACACAGACAACAACATATACCTAGAATTTTGCAGCATCTGGTGCCCTGGTAATTAGCCAATAGGGTTTTCTATACCTGGCATGCTAAAAATTATTAAGACATTCATTTTTCAGCCAGAAAATGTTTTTCACAGTGCAGAGGCCAAAGTTAGCTGGATAGCAAAGCCTGTTCTGTTGGGTTCTATTACATCCAAATGACAGGAATTTAAACATTTTTTTCAATCCTTCTTCTTAACCATTTCGGTATCAAAGATACAGCCCTTTTATGGCTTGCTTTCTTCATATCCAACCATTCATACAAGGGCATATCCTTTAGTTTTATAGTTTGTAGAAAGAGGGAGTGGAAGGCTAGAGTTACAAAAAAAAAAAATTGACACAACACACAAACAACATAACACATATCTCAAAAATATACTTTAAGGAAAAACAAGACATGGCTAAAAATATAAAGGGAAAAAATAATATTGAAAAATTCAGGGACAAATGAGAAGCCAGATCAAACACATATTGATCTGACATTGAAATTAACATATTATACCATATTTATTTTGAATTATATTTCTAGACATGATATTAATAAATTAAAATGTTTTTACTCCATGTCTATGGGGCCTTCAGGCTCGCCGGAAACAGTAGTTATGAAGCAGTGGTGCTGCAGGGGACGGCATTGCACAAGCAGTTCACAAGAACTGCTTGTGTAATGATAAATGCAGAAAGAGTATGCTGTCGGCATTTATCAATGTGCAGCGGACATGATACGCTACATTGTATCATGTCCGCTCGCACTTTGATAAATTGACCCCTATGTCTATAACATCTTTGGAATTATTGATGTTGAAAAAAGAATCTTGAATATACTGAGGTGGTTAATCAAGCAAAAAATAAAATAAAATATATTGGTAAAAAGAATATTAATTTAGTCTTTTTAAAAAATATATTTTAATTTGCTGCACAAAGGATAAACCAGTATTTAGAATATGCAACTTCATTTAAAACTAGACTTAATTTTGGGAACAAAAGTATTGTTGATTTTTTCCACTTATTATGGGCTATATATCGCTCCCGATCACGCGTTAACTCTGCTAGAAGTAAGCTTTTTGTGTGTCAGGTAGTGTGCTTATTACAATTTGAAAGTAAAAAGATTTTGCACGAGTGCTAATACGACACACGCAAAAAAGCCAATCTTGGAATATCGCAAACGGTTTAATGTATTTTGCCCATAGCCTTCAATTGAGCTTGAAAAGTAGAAAAAACACCTAACAAGTCGTGCAAACCCGATTACGTTTTCTCATGTGCGCTAACATGACTTGACATATTTTTTCACATTCCTATGTTCTTCATCTACCAGACTATGTTCTATTTATTCTTAAATACATATATATATATATATATATATATATATATATATAATGGGTTTTTGGTAAAATATATTTCTATATATTTAAAAATACTTAGAACATATTCCCCTATGTGAAGAACATTGGAATGTGAAATATTTACAGTACATACACGGTTAAACACTTAAAAACATGAATATTGCATGACCTTTAAAGTCGTCAATCCCCGGCCTAACCTTCTAACATTTAACAAATAACTTACTTGCTATAAATAAGAGTTACACACCACTTTGGTATAAAAATTGGCCGCAGCCATTTTATTAATAACATAAGTTAATATTAGATAATAAAACATTTCCAAACATTTAAACAGAACATATCTGATGTTCATAAATAACATTCCACATCAAAACATACTGTCAATTCCCCACAGCGGTGCTAGTTCCCAAACCCACAAAAACAAGATGGCTGTTATTCAAAAACTGGACTCAACTATATCCCCGTTGAGTCCGTGCAAGCACACCTCCACTTTAATAGGGAACCCCTTGTCCCTATAAAACCAGTTGCCCGCTCACACCATGGAGAGGCAACTACTTAAAATCCTCGAAATCACTTGGCCATATTGCTTAACATATTTGTCTGGGAACTAGCACCCCCGCCACCGACTGGACTGACCAAACAGCCCAGTCCCGCCAAACCCAAAATTTTGCCCAACGCTTCTTTTATATCAAAAAGAAATAGCGGCAGCCCAAATTCATTAACGTGTACACCATCTTTTAGATAGAATTCCTCAGCCCCTTCCACTTCAAAATCTGGGTGAAAAACCACCCCCCCCCCAACCTTCTTACGAAAGAGCTAACTATTTTATTAACTTTTTTACGGCTCTTTTCCAACTTATCATAATCCCACGCTGATCTCCAAACCAGTCGAGGAGTAATCTGTGACCAGACTATTTTTATTCCAGGATAAAGATCTTTTATATTGCCCAAATCCCTTTTTATTCTTCTTACTAATTCCTTCTGAGGAATCATACCCAAATCATTCCCCCCCAAATGTAACACCAAAACGTCCGGGTGATAAAAAACCTTGCTGTAATCGACAAACACTGGAAACAGAAGTTCCCAGCACATACCCCTAATCCCAAACCATTTGACCTCCCATTGACCAACTGGACACCCGAGCTGCAGGCCGCCCATTTTCTTACTGGCCTCAGCATTGGCCCAATATATAAAAGAATGCCCCATCACCCATACGATCCTCACACCTGAAATACAAGAAATAAAAGAAAAACATTCAGGTTGATGTCTGCTCAAGCATTCCCACACATTCACCTCATTCTAAAAAAATTTTTTTATACCCTCAAATCAGGTCTAACATAAGATTTATAACGACTTGAACCCCATCTACCAATCTTTTTGACTATATCTTCCTTGAGACCTAGTATAGAAACTTCAGTAGCAGCTCCTATACGGAATGAGTGGGACCCAAACTCTAATGGATTAAAACCCAATAAAACAATTGATCCCTTCAAAATGGCTCTAAATTGATACTGTGACAAAAAGGAACCATCTGAGTGAACCAACAACGGGCCATCCTGCAAAGGCCGTATAAACCCATAATGCATCATTACCTGACAAGGACATATTGCTGAACCACTAGGGAACAGCACTATATTCTTGCCTTTTCTGTAAATGTCTGTTTTACTACTCCTCAGTAAAATTTCAACCCTGTTCTCATCCCATATTACATCTTCTTTTTGTAAACCCCCAGAAACTTTCCTGCTAGGAAAGCCTAAAAGCCCCAAAAAAGGCCAATACAAAGGCCGTTCTAAACAATGTTACTTCAAAAGCTGATGAACATATATCAGCCAATACTACCCAAATTTTTTCCAGCAACGTAAATGTAATAGGCCTTCTCTTGTCTCTACTCTTCGCCTTCTTCTTCAAACCTTTAAGAACCTGACGCACCCAAAAAACCTTTGTAATGTCAGACAGACCTAATAAACGGAATCTAAAAGCTAAGGCAGCCAATCGTTTTTCCATATTAGATGCTGGCAAACCCAAGGTTCCCCAATGCCACATCCATTCCAATAAGCAACCTGTGACATCATCAGACCCCTCCTTAATTTCGGCCTGACCTAACCACATTTCCTATTCCCTCCAGACTGATACATAAGACGCCCAAGTACCTGGAGCCAAAGATTTCTTAATTAACTCAGCCAATCCTCCACCCCAAGCTTCCATAGTTTGTCCGGGAACTTCGCTCCGACTACATCCGCCTGAGGAGCCAGCTCCCGAAAACGACACCACTGTGAACGAGATAAAGCATCTGCTATCAAATTAAGCTTACCAGGGATATGTTTTGCCCTGACAAAAACATTCATGCTTAAACATTTCAAGACCAGAACTCTCAATAAACGCAAAACTGGCACTGAAGACGCAGATAATGAGTTGATAGCAGAAACAACACCCATATTATCCGTGTGGAACAATATGGATTTATTCACCAAATCATACTCCCACACAAACAAAGCTACCAGAATCGGAAATAATTCAAGGAAGACTAGATTCCGAGTTAAACCCAACTCCACCCATTCTTGGGGCCACACCTCCGCACACCAATAACCCTGAAAATAAGCCCCGAAACCAACGCCACAAGCTGCATCTGTTATCAAATCCAAATCAACATTAGAGATCCTAGCTTCCATAAAGATTGCAGCTCCATTAAAATTTTTAAGGAACTCCAACCTAACTTTCAAATCATCTTTGTGGCCTTTTTTAACCCTTACAAAATGATGAGGCTTATTAACACCAGACGTAGCCAATGACATTCTTCTAGAAAAAACTCTACCAATGGGAATGATTCTGCAAGCAAAATTCAATTTTCCCAACAGAGATTGCATTTCTCGCAGAGTCACCTTACGGACCCCCAGAAAATGCTGAATCATTTTTAACAAATCCATAATCTTTTCCAAAGGCAACCTACATTCCATTTTTTCAGAATCAATTGTAATACCCAAAAAATTAAGGGCCGTAACTGGACCCTCAGACTTTTCCATTGCAATAGGAACCCCAAATTCAGATGCCATTAAATAAAAACAATCCCTTAACTTCAAACAAACTTCCGATTCAGGAGGACCAACAAAAAGAAAGTCATCCAAATAATGAATGATAGAAGAGAATCCTTACTTAAATTTAACAATCCATTCTAAAAAGGAACTAAAACACTCAAACAATGAACAAGAAATAGAACAACCCATCGGGAGGCAAAGGTCAATGTAGAAAAAGCCATCAAAAAACAACCCAAGAGATAATGGGAAGAAGTATGAACCGGAAGTAACCGAAAGGCTGCCTCAATATCCACTTTAGCCAGTAAAGCAAATTGACCAGCCTCCCTAACCAAATTAACCGCCATGTCAAATGATGTATAAGACTCAGACGATAGTTCCTCCGGAATGTCATCATTCACTGACCCACCCTTTGGAAAAGATAAGTGGTGAATAAGTCGAAATTTACCAGGTTCCTTCTTAGGGACCACTCCCAAGGGAGAAATACGCAAATGGGGGATAGGAGAAACTTTAAAAGGACCTGCCATTCGGCCCAGCGAAACCTCCTTCTCAAGCTTACTCCTAACCACATCTGGCCATTCCCTGGCAGACTTAAGGTTACTTCTGTAGTGAACAACACCCCCTGAAGATGGAATTTTAAAACCAAACTCAAAACCGTGAAGCAATAACAAAGCTTTTTCACCAAAGCCCTTCTGTTTAGCGTAGAGGACGAGCCACAGCTCCATCCCGCTTAACCTCACCGGAGTTAATCCCTTTTTCAGACAGCTCCTGGGTTCCTCCCAATTTGTTCTTTTTGAAACACTTGGTGGACGAGTGGGAACCCCCACACACTGAGCACTCATGTCTGAATTTACAAGCTGATCCCCATTTGCAAATCTTTTCATTGAAAGCAAAACAGAAACCTTTTTTGACTGTTGCCGACGACCCACTTTGAAGTGATCCGCCGGCACCCCCACGAAAAGGCTGCAAAGACCTTAACGGGGTCATCACTTTTAGCCAAAGGCCCATATCACGGTCATCCCACTTCATCTCAGGCTTAACCGACAAACGTTGTCTAAATTGTTCATCATAAATCCACCAAGCCATACCCCCATATGTTCTCTGAGCAGCGGCTACTTCATCCAAATAACAAAAAAGTGGCGCGCCTTGGTCAGGGAACTTACCAGCAAATACACTGGCGTAAATAACAAAAGCTTGAAACCAATTAGTAAATGTTTTAGGTAACTTTCTATATTGTTTTTTCCTCTCCTCCTCTTCCTTCTTAGACGCATCCTTCTTTGAGTCTTCAGGTATCTCAAAAGACTGGTCAAGAGGGAGGAGAGAAAATAATTCAATAAACTCTCTCTTACATATCTTCTCCCTTAACTCGACCGTCAAGTGCATACCCAAAGGCCCAATAGAACACAAGCAAGACCTTGCCAGAGCCGTGTCCGCAATTTTAAGCTCAGGACCCCCAGACCCTTTATTATCAACATTAGCCACTTTTGACTGGGATAAACCAACCGCTAGAGATTGAATTGCTGACCCTATATCTTTTGTTCCCTCACCAGAACTCCCTAATGACCCATTTTGAGGTGCAGATCCAGGAGGAACCCACGAATTGGCCACTCCCCCTGAAACTTTAGCACCTTCTAACTTGGCTAACAAGTCCCTTAAACCCGCTACAACAGTTATTGATAAATTATCAACATTCACACCAACTTTTTCAACCCCCACATTCAAATCCACAGCCCCAGATCCCTCATTACCTGTCCTAAGATCCTGAGCCGCCACAGACTGATCCCCTTGAGATGCAGCCGTGACCTTCTCCATATTCTGGAACCCAGGAGTCCTAGGTTCCGTTTTAGCCATCAATTGTTGACTTCTTTCAGCCTGCAAAACAGAAACATGTGACAAACCCCCTGAAGGTGCCCAAACACCAATGCCCCTACTAGCCGTAGACATACCCAATCTACTATCCACTAAAACACCCCTACCCCTCTTAGCAGATGTAACCTCAAACCCTTCCCCCCTTAAATCCCCATATCTCTTGCGTTGTCTACCTCTACCTTGTATTCTCCCATTCCCAGACCTGTTTGGACGTTGAACAGAATTAACCGAGCTATTAAATGTATTGTTATGACTCCGTCCCACCATCCCCTGATGACCAAAATTAAAATTGTTGGCTGTACTCACCCCTGCTTCTTCTCCCCTTGCATTAGAACGTCCCGCCCCCGGAACGCCGTCCTCCATATCAAGCCTGATATTCTCCGTCCAGGATTCCTCAAGGCCATAAGCTTCCCCTCTCAGGCCGTCATTTCCCACCACCAAGAAACCCGGAGAATTCACAGGCCGTGACCCAATCTCATTCCCTTCTATAAGAAAAAAATTATTAGACACAGGTAAATTTTCAACCGCATCAACATTCCTACCCCTCAAATTTCTTAACTCACCCCTTAAAACTAAATCACTCGATGCCCTGACTGCCGGTCTAAACTGGTGAATGGGGTTAACCACACTGGGAGAAGGAGGAATAAAATCTTCCTCAGAAGAATCTAAATATAAGGCTAATTCCCCAACACCGTTATCAACCTCTGTATCATGCTGACTCTCACTGACTTCAACCCCTTCCACTCTCTCATCTACCACCCGATAAGCCTGTTCCTCAAAAGTGCTACTAGGCCTTAAAACCTGGGCCGTTTTCGAAACATTATGTACCTGCGCCTCAACCGCCTGTGACAAAACGGTTGAGCCTGACACCTTCAATTCCCTATCAACCTCACCCCTCTTTCTCTCTAAAACACTTACTGACCTACCACTGCTCACCTGCTCCTTACTAACGCTCAATAAACAAGGCCTTGGCGGACCGTCACCTTTACTAACTTGCCTCTTCCCCTTAACTGCCTCTTTCTGGCCTAAATTGGCCGTCTTACCCTTAGGCAAAGAATCACCCTTCTTTACAGGCACTTTAACTTGCTCCGGTAGAGAACAAATGCTCCCAGACAGCATAGCAGGATCCACAATCTCAGCTCCGACCTGCCGACTCCCGGAACCAGAACCTGTCTTCTTCCTCACGGCCGCCTTTAACCCCGGACTGGGGCTGGGTCTCCTCCGTCCGCCATTACTGCCCTCCGCATCCGGATCCACACGAACCGGAGGCCTAGAACACCTCACTGGTCTAGCAGCAGCATCCTCATTATCGTCCCTCAATCCGATATCAGATACGAACAAAGGACGTAACTTATCCTCGAGCCAGGTAGGGCCCATTTTAGCGGCTTCCAACTTAAGTTGGTCGAAAATAGCATCAAACTGCGCCATCACAAATAACTCCAACAACGAGCACTTTCCACAGAAGTTTGATTATTAATCTGATGACAGATTCTCCCGCTCTTTCCTTAAAAGCGTAATAGCGCATGCTAAGCCCGCCCCATTACAGGCACCCAACCAATCACACACTAGGCCTATTCCTCCAACGGTCAAGGCCCCTTCCCGTTACTTCGAACTCCCAGGGCCTCCCTAAACATGATTTTTCATGTTTTCAACTACTTGACTGCAAAGGGCTCCAATGTGTGTGTGTGTATATAAATATCTACATACCTGTATGTATACATTTGTATTTATGTGTTTATATGTGTATATATGTCTGTAAATACATATTTACACATATAAATACATATGTATATACATACATATATATATATTTAGACATGTGTATGTACTGTCTCTTTGTTAAAGCCATGTGCTTGCCTTTTATAATGCCTGAGACCTCATATCTTTTAATGCAATTTTTAGTTTTTATATTTTTTTATTAGACAGTGTTATTATGAGTGTAACTGCACTTTTAAATATAATTTTGATGTGTTTTGTGTAACTTTTTTGATTCGCGTAACAGTTCACCAGAGCTCTGAAGTCACGCTATCCCAACATGTGTTAAATGTAATTGTGCTCAAGAGAACGCATTTACTTTCAACCTGTAATACACACGCTTTTTCCAACACACGCAAAGAACCGCAATAAACCCCTTATCGCTTGCGCACAAGAGTTAATGCTCCACTCGTAATCTATCCCTATTTGGTTATAAAAATGTGTTTACAAATCTGGAACACTTTCACATTTAAGATTTATGTTAAATTTAGTTGTATTTTTTTTTTTTAAACAAATTCTTGTTAGTTTCATAACATGAATAATTATTTCTGTTTTGCCTCTAAAAGGATTAACACACAATATAGTTTATAATTAAATCAATTCAATCCCTACAACAAAGAATTTGGGCTTTTATTTAGCTCGATGGAATAAGAGATGACATAATACACAAATGAATTTCATTAAATAAGTCATAGGGCCTATTATAAGATGATGCATTTTACAATATGAACTGCAGATTAATAAAAAATACTGGTTGGTAATGTAATACTTACTCAAGATAGAGTTATGGATTAAACACATCTAAACAAATATGAAAGGCCAAATCTTTGAAAAGTAACAGAAGTCCGAATAGGGCCAAGTTTGTTTCACTGACCTAAAGAGCCTTAAATACTATTGATTTTTCATTTGAATATTTGAAAGCATCTCCCACACAAAGTTATGCTTTATAGAAAACTTACTTTTTTTAACAGAAAATTGACCTTCACAAATGTATAACCTCTTGAAATATTAACATATATTTCCATAAATCATTGTAAAGCATAACTAAATTAAAGGCACATGAAACTCAAAATTTTCTTTCATGATTCAGATAGAATACCCAATTTATTAGCAAATTTGCTTTATTCTCTTAGTACCCTTTGTTGAAGGAGCAGCAATGCACTGCTGGGAGCTAGCTGAACACATCTGGTGATATATTTGCAGCCACTAGCTCCAAGTAGTGTATTGTTGCTCCTGAGCCTACCTAGGTATGCTTTTCAATAAAGGATACCAAGAGAATGAAGCAAATTAGATTATAGAAGTGAATTGAAGAGTTGTTTAACGTTGCATGCTCTGATACATACAAGTTTAATTTTGACTTTACTGTCCTTTTAAAACGGCTAGAACTGATTTAAAATGATTAAATGATGAAATGTGTTTAGATAACCAAACACTCGTATTATCTAAATTGACCAGTACTGTAAAAGGTGACCCCTTTTGTTTTGTGTAAAATGTGTGAATCTCTGTAACTTGGTATACTTCTGCTGCAGATCCTTTTCTTCCAACAATTGCCATAGGCTTTTCTAGGATTGTGACATGGATTGAACTTATCCCAAGAATGTTTTGTGGGCGGAGCCACAACTGGAGGGTGAGGACATGGTTGGGTTTTTTGTGATGGGTGGTGTTGTCAGGAGCTGGAGTGGGCAAAGTTGGGGCCGTCCTTGGTTTACCCCTGGAAACTGGGTCATTTGCTCTTAAAAAAGAATCAACAAGAGGGACAGTTGGACATTATAATCAGGAAGAGGTTACTTTATCCATGGCGAAGTGCCTAGCGGCATGAAATGCGTACAATTCCTTTCACACTAAACAGCACACTGCTGTACTGCTTGACCTTGTATATGTTTTTAACGTATTACTCAAAAAAGGATTGTTTAATATTACTCCATACCCGTGTCTTGGGATAGCATTTGTTTTATCAGTGGGGCAGTAACAGTCCCGCTTTATGCTGGACATTTGGGAGCTCTGCAAATTAGATATCTGGCTTAGCCAATTTATATCATTTTGAAGAAAGCCTAGATAACAGGATTATCTTTTTGGCAAGAAGTGGTTAATGCCCTAAACGTCTCTTCTCCATTTTTAACTCTCTCCTTTACCCACCTTCACCACCCCCTTCATCTGCCTTTAGTGCTCAAGACCTGGCAGACTACTTTTTCAACAAAACAATTACTATCCGAAGTAATATCCCAACACAAGTCTGCAACCTTCCATCTCCGCCCCCGGCAACCCCCTCCACCACTCTCAGCACCTTCCCCCCTACCTCTGAGAATGAAGTGAGTTCCCTATTGCCTTCCTCACACCTCACTACCTGCCCACTTGACCCTATCCCTTCACATCTAATACCGTCTCTGTCTTCTACCCTCACTCCAGCTCTTACTCACATATTTAACCTATCCCTTACTACCGGTTCATTGCCATCTTCCTTCAAACATGCAAAGGTCACCCCCATCCTCAAAAAACCCTCCCTCAACCCCAATTCTCCTGCAAACTACCGCCCCATATCACTGCTTCCACTAGCTTCAAAAGTCCTGGAAAAACTAGTCTTCGATCGCTTAACCCACTTCTTGTCCTCCAACTCACTGCTTGACCCCTTACAATCTGGCTTCCGTTCCCAACACTCAACTGAGACTGCCCTCACCAAAGTTACTAATGATCTTCTTTCTGCTAAAAAAAATGGCCACTACTCAATACTTATCTTACTTGATCTGTCTACTGCCTTTGACACAGTTGACCATCCCCTTCTCCTACGGACTCTCAGCTCCTTTGGGCTCTCTGGCACTGCCCTTTCCTGGATCCACTCTTATCTCTCTAATAGGTCCTTTTCTGTCTCCTTTCCTGGTGGCGACTCCTCTCCATTACCTCTGTCTGTTGGAGTACCTCAAGGCTCTGTTCTGGGTCCCCTACTCTTCTCTATTTATACATCCTCACTGGGAAAACTTATCAGTAGCTATGGCTTCAACTACCACCTCTATGCTGATGATACCCAGATCTACCTATCCGCCCCTTCACTCTATCCTTCTGTCCTTGCTCACATCGGTGTCTGCTTATCTGGCATTTCTTCTTGAATGGCCTCTCACCACCTAAAAATTAATATGTCCAAGACTGAGCTCCTTCTAATCCCCCCCTCTAATTCTACCCCGGTTCCTAACTTTTCAATTACTGTTGGTGATACCACTATCTCCCCATCACCCCAAGTCTGTGTCCTAGGAGTTACACTTGACTCCAATCTGTCCTTCATTCCCCACATCCAATTGCTCTCTTCTTCCTGTCGCAACCATCTACGCAATATCTCCAAAATCCGTCCATTTCTGAGTTCTGAAACTACTAAACAGCTAATCCACTCCCTGGTAATCTCCCGACTTGACTACTGTAATAACCTACTAACTGGCCTCCCTCTCTCCTGCCTCTCCCCTCTTCAATCCATCCTAAATGCCTCTGCTAGGCTAATCCACCTCTCCCGACGCTCTGTATCTGCTGCACCTCTCTGCGAGTCCCTTCACTGGCTACCCATCCACAGCAGAATTAAATTCAAAATTCTCATCCTGACCTACAAAGCCCTTACCAACGTAGCCCCCCCCCTACCTGTCCTCACTCATCAAGAAATATACCCCAGCCCGCCCCTAAGATCCAACAATGACCTGCTCCTTGCTTCTTCTACCATCACCTCCTCCCATGCCAGGCTACAGGACTTCTCTCGTGCAGCACCAACCATCTGGAATGCACTTCCCAGAGCTGTTAGACTTTCCCCTAACCTTTCCTCCTTTAAATGCTCCCTAAAGACCTTTCTGTTCATGGAAGCCTATCTCTAAATCAGTAAAAAATGAATTCTACTTGCCTAACTGCTGCCCCATCTAACTCCACACTAACATCATTCTCACCTTTGCAGTCCCCACCTCCTGTTTCTCACCCTCCTACCATCTAGATTGTAAGTTCCCACGGGAACAGGGCCCTCAATTCCCCCTGTATTTGTTTTGTTAAACTTTGGTGTCTTCTATATTGTATTGTACTTTACTTTTATCTTTGTACCCATGGACAGCGCTGCGGAATCTGTTGGCGCTTTATAAATAAAGAATAAGAATAAATAAATAATAAATAATGTCTTTAAAAAAAAAAAAAAGCCAAGCAGGGAAAATTACATTTGGGTGACACTACTTCCGAGGTTGTATGATGATATAGCAAAGTAATTTCTGATATCACAAAGTAGGTTAATGTTCTAATAGTAGATTTCCACCTTACATTATATGTAGTTACTCTCCAAGATAATAAAAGATCTCCTACAGGTTCCTATGGAGCTAAAATACTAAAATAAGTAGTAATATCCAAAGATCAATTAGAATAATATACTAATTGAAGAGACTTTCCACAAGGAGAATTATTGATGATTCTAGGGAGTAGATAGATGAAAAAGTTACCAAATTTAAACAGACACAAAATATGACTTCCTTTGTATTAAAAGATTAACACAGGGTCAAGTACTGCTCTATTAAGTGCTTTTGCTCACGTGCAAACACTGCTGGAAGTAAGCATCTAACGCACGCTCGTGTTAGCGCATATTATAAGTTACCTGATGGTGGATGAATTTATTCACCAATCAGCAAGGACAACCCAGGTTGTTCACCAAAAATGGGCCAGCATCTAAACTTAGATTCTTGCATTTCAAATAGAGATACCAAGAGAATAAAGAAAATTTGATCAAACGAGTAAATTAGAAAGTTGCTTAAAATTTTATGCTCTATCTGAATTATGAAAGAGAAAATTTGGGTTCAGTGTCCCTTTAAATGATAAAATTTGCTTCATTGTCTTTTCATCCTTTGTTGAAGGAGCAGCAATGCACTACTGGGACCTAGCTAAATGCATTGGGTGAACCAATGGCAAAAGGCATATATGTGCAGCTATGAATCAACAGTTAGCTTCCTGTAGTGAATTACTGTTCCTAAACCGACCTAGGTATCTGTTTCAACAACGGATACCAAAACAACAAAGCAAATTAAAAAATAGAAGTAAATTGGAAAGTTGTTTAAAATTGCATGCTCTAGCTAAATCATGGAAGAAAAAATGTTGGGTTTCATGTCCCTTTTAGGGGTAATAGGAAAGGTTTTTTTAGTGTTGGTGGTTATGGAGGTTAGGGATTATTAGCAGTCAGGAGGGATATAGAGGTGGGCAGTTAATAGAGTTGAATGGTGTGGTTATTTAGGGGTTATTAGCAGTTAGAGGGCTATAGTAGTTTGGGGGATTTAGTGGTGAGGATTAATTGCAAGAGGGTTATGGCAGTTACATGGTTAATCAAATTGGTGAAGGTCTGTTGGTTTATGGGTTAATTTGCAGGGCGTTTGATGGTTATGGGGTTAATAACATTTAGGGTACTTTTGTGTTGGAGGTTGGGGAGGTTAGGGATTCAGCGAATGAATAGGAACAGCACTGCCTTCTTTTCTCTGCACCAAGAAATAGGTAAAAAAAACCCCAGCTCTTTTAAGAAAAATATATGTCCCTCAAAACCTATAAAGAATACAGTTTAGAAAAAAAAAGTATATTTTATGGGAGCTACATATTTACTTTTGTTATATTGGGGTGGTTAACCTTGTTTGTCTTAGTGATTTTAAATTATTTTGAAGACATAATTTGCTATATATATATATATATATATATATATATATATATATATATATATATATATATATATATATATATATATATATATATATATATATATATATATATATATATCTTCTGTATATATAAAAGAAAACGTCCTGACTGACTGAATGACTGACTGACTCATCAACGCCCAGCTCAAACCATTTAACCTAGAAACGTGAAATTTGGAAGGTACATTGTTTTTATGACGTAGGAACCCACTAAGGAAGGATTTTTGGAAATTACATCCCTAAGGGGGTGAAAAAGAGGGGTGCATTTTTTTATGAGGATACCTATATCTCAAGAACTGACTATGTTACAGACGTGGAAATTGGTATTTAGATTCTCCTTGAAAAATAAAGAAACAAGTGTTTTACCATTTCCCAAACATCCACTTAAAGGGACAGTCTAATCAAAATTAAACTTTCATGATTAAGATAGGCCATGCAATGTTAAACAAATTTCCAATTGACTTTTATCATTATTTTTGCTTTGTTCCCTTGGTGGTCTTTTTGAAAAGCTAAACCTAGGTAGGCTCAAAATGGTTTCTAAACCGTTGAAAACCACCTCTTAGCTCAGAGCATTTTGAAAGTTTTTCACAGTTAGACACTACTAGTTGTGTGTCATATAGATAACATTGTGCTCACTCCCGTGGAGTTATTTAGGAGTCTGCACAAATTGGCTAAACTACATGTCCGTGAAAGCACTGAGATAAGATGGCAGTCTGCAGAGGCTTAGATACAAGGTAATCACAGAGGTAAAAAGTATATAAATATAACAGTGTTGGTTATGCAAAACTGGGGAATGGGTAATAAAGGGATTATCTATCTTTTTAAATAATAACAATTCTGGTGTAGACTGTCCCTTTAAGGGGGGTCAAAAGGGGGGGGGGTGTTTTATGAGGATACCTATATCTCAAAAACCAAAGATGTTACAGACGTGAAAATTGGTATTTACATTCTCCTTTACAAATAAAGAAATGTGTGTTTTAACATTACCCCAAAATACAGTTAGGGGGGATAAAAAAGGGCCGGTGATTTATGAGGATACCTATATCTAAAAAAACAAAGATATTACAGACATGAAAATTAGTACATAGATTCTCCTTTAAAAATAAAGAAATATGTGTTTTACTATTTCCCGAAAATCTACTTAAGGGGGTCAAAAGGGGGGGAGGGCTGATTTATGAGGATACCTATATCTCAAAAAACAGATGTTACAGACATGAAAATTGGTATTTAGATTACAAGAAACACAGAGAATTAAGAGAAACTCAAGAAGTTCATGTCAGCGGGCAACAGCTAGTATATATATATATATATATATATATATATATATATATATATACACACACAAATATACACAAATATATATATATATATTATTATTATTATTATTATTATTATAATATATTTTTTATAGTTTATATAGAATTCCTGTTTAAATTTAATTTTTTTTAGCTCTCCCATAAGATATACTCTTTTTTTTCTAATCTGTTATGGAACTGGGCTTGCCAGACCTCGCTAATCCACAAGAATCATGATTCGCTATAGCGAATCATGTCCGCCCGGGGTTTAATAAATTGACTCCTTACGGGCCGATTTCTCATTGGTCTGTCCAACATACATCGGTCTGTTGGACAGACATTGATGAATGACGACAGCATACGGTGTCTGCATTTATCATTGCACAAGCAGTTCTTGTGAACTGCTTATGCAATGCCGCCCCCTGCAGATTTTGCTGCTAGCAGGGGGTGTCATTTTGCCCAATCATATAGGATAGGGCGGATTGATGTCTGCAGCCTCAGAGCAGGCGGACCAGTTATGAAGCAGTGGTCTTAAGACCGCTGCTTCATAACTGCTGTTTTTCGACCACTAGTTCTGAACTTCAAATGAGTAGAAGATTTTTTTTCTGACAAATTTTAAAGTTATGTCTATTTCCACTCCACCTGCATCATGTGACAACCAAAAGCCAATCACAAATGCTTATACATAAGTGATATACAAATAATATCACTCTTTGCAAGCAGGAGGAGGCAAAGAGCACCAGAGTTAAACTGCTAAGTATCACTCCCTTACCCACAACCCCCAGTCATTCGACTGAAGGGAAATGGAGAAAAAGGATTAACACACGGTGTAGAGGTGCCTGAGGTTATAGTCGAATGAACAACTGTCTTAAAATAAAGGGTGGGGCCGTGGACTCACCATATCTGGAAAGAAACAAATGTAACAGGTAAGCATAAATTTTGTTTTACTTTCATAAGATAGGAAACAGATAAATAGGGAGGGACAAGATAGGCAGTCCTAAACAGAAGGCACCACAGCTTGAAGAACCTTTTTCCCAAAAGAAGCCTCAGCCGAGGCAAAAGTATCAAATTTGGAAAATTGGGAAAAAGTATATAGAGAATACCAAGTTGCAGCCTTGCAAATTTCTTCCACAGAAGCTTCATTTTTTAAGCCCAAGAAGAGGAAACAGCTCTTGTGGAATGAACCGTAATTTTCTCAGGAGGCTGCTATCCAGCAGTCTCATAAGCCAAACGAATGATACTTTGTAACCAAAAAGAAAGAGTAGTAGCAATAGCTTTCTGACCTTTACGTTTCCCAGAGAAACAGACAAAGAGGGCAGAGGACTGGCGAAAATCCTTAGTTGCCTGTAAGTAGAATTTAAGAGCACGTACAACATCCAAATTGTGTAACAAACGTTCTTTGGAAGAAGAAGAATTAGGAGACAGAGAGGGAACAAAAATTTCCTGATTAATATTTCTATTAGAAACAACCTTAGGAAGGAAACCTAACTTAGTATGAAGAACCGCCTTATCGGGATGAAAAATAAGATAAGGAAAATCACACTGCAGAGCTGAGAGTTCAGAGACTCTTCGAGCAGAAGAGATAGCAACAAGAAACAAAACCTTCCAAGATAACAACTTAATGTCTATGGAATGCAACGGCTCAAAAGAAGCCGACTGTACAACTTTAAGAACAAGGTTAAGGCTCCAAGGAGGAGCAACAGACTTAAAAAAAGGCCTGATTTTGACCAAGGTCTGACAAAAAGATTGCACAACGTTTATGTAGTAAAACTGATAAAGCAGAAATCTGACCCTTCAGGGTACTGACTGACAATCAACTGACAAACTGACTTTTCAAGCAGTCAGCTTCAGAGAAACGAGATTTAGATGAAGGAAGGGACCCTGAATCAGTGGGTCCTTCCTCAGAGGTAGTCTCCAAGGTTGGAGAGATGATATCTCCACTAGGTCTGCAAACCAGATCCTTTGAGGCCTATTAGAATCACTGATGCCTTCTCCTGTTTGATACGAGCAATGACTCGTGGAAGGATAGCAAATTGAAGAAAAAAGGTATGCCATCCTGAAAACCCAAGGAACCGCCAGAGCATCTATCAGAACTGCCTGTGGATCTCTTGACCTTGAACCATACCTTGGAAGATTGGCGTTCTGACGGGACTCCATCAGATCTAACTCCGGCACCCCCATTTGAGGACTAAGCTGGAAAACACCTCAGGATGGAGTTCTCACTTCCCGGGATGAAAAATCTGTCTGCTCAAAAAATCCGCTTCCCAGTTGTCTTCTCCTGGAATGTGGATGGCAGAAAGACAGCAATTGTGGGTCTCTGCCCACTGAAGAATCCGAGTAACCTCCTTCATGGCTAAGAAACTCCGAGTTCCTCCCTTGTGATTGATGTAAGCCACAGAAGTTATGTTGTCTGACTGGAACCTGATAAAATGGGCTGAGGACAACTGAGGCCAACCCAATGGAGCATTGTAAATCACCCTCAACTCCAAGATGTTGATGGGAAGAGCAGACTCCTTCCGATTCCAAAGGCCCTGAGCTTTTAACGAGTTCCAGACTGCTCCCCAGCCCAACAGGCTGGCGTCAGAGGTCACGATCACCCAGGAAGGTCTCCGAAAGCATGTGCCCTGAGACAGATGTTCCTGAGAAATCCACCACAAGAGAGAATCTCTTGATGACTGATCTAACTCTATTCTCTAAGATAGAACCCCATGGTCGCTATTCCATTGTCTGAGCATGCATAACTGGAAAGCTCTCAAATGGAATCGAGCAAAAGGAATTATGTCCATGGAAGCCACCATCAGACCGATTACCTCCATACATTGAGCCATTGAAGGATGAGCTGTAGCCTGAAGAGAGAGGCAAGAGGAAATGATTCTGTTTTTCCTAACCTCTGTCAGAAAAATCTTCATCAATCAAGAATCTATTATGGTCCCTAAGAACACTACTCTTGTAGCAGGGGAAAGGGAGATTTTATCCAGATTCACATTCCATCCATGGGAATGAAGAAAAGACAGCAATATCTATGTGTGAGATTTTGCTTGTTGAAAAGATGGCGTCTGAACCAATATGTCGTCCAGGTAGGGTTCCACAGCAATTCCACGAGAATGGATCACTGCCTTTGAAAAAATTCTGGGAGCCATGGCTAGACCAAATGGAAGGGCCACAAACTGGAGACGTTTGTCCAGAATACTATGAAACGTTTTTGAATAGATATAGTAAACTTGACACCAAAAAAAGACATTTATTTCTTCTCTGATCAATTAAAAATAGAAATGCAAATGTATTTGAATTATATACATATGTAGCCAGATATACTATTCATTAAGGGCTACATTAGAAGTGCAGAGCTAATTTATTATGTGGCTAGTTATTGCTACCACAAGCTCATGGTAGCAATTAGTGCTTATAAAATTAACCAGAGATCAGAAACTCTTCATGCTGAATTGGAATCAGCTGCGGGTTTGTTTGATTGTTTCCCCTTGTTCCAAGACTGATTGGGTTTCCAAGAAGTTTTAGATTGTTCCTGCTTGGAAGAAGAAGGGGAAGGCTTTCCTCTGAAGTTACAAAAGCAACAAAAATTACTCTGACGTCCTTTAGGCCTATTCTTCTTATCTTGAGGTAGAAAAGACCCTTTTCCAACCGTAATATCAGAGATAATTTCTGCCAAATTGGGTCCAAACAAGGTTTTGCCCTTGTAAGGAATCGCCAGAAGCTTGACTTTAGAGGAAACGTCCGCAGACCAGGATTTCAACCATAGCGCCCTGCGGGCTAAGACACCGAAACTAGAAGTTTTAGCTCCTAGTCTAACAACCTGTAAAATTGCAAATGCAATAAAGGAATTGGCCAACTTAACTTTATAAATGTCCCCAAACTTAAGTGCTAGCATTTAAAAAAAAAAAAAAAAAGTCAGCGGCTGTGAGGTGTTAGAAGAAAAAAAAACAAAAAAAACGGCACTGAAAAGTGACTTTACATTGGGGTCTATCGAATTCATATACATATATATATTTACATTTGCTGCCTATCGCTGCGCGACTTACCCCCTTTGCTCTGCTACGTTCTCATGCCATGTCTTATGGCATGAGAACAAGGCTCCAATTGGAGCCTATGGAAGCGTGCTCTCATGAGCGCAATGCTTCCGTGCAATGCGAACGCAACCTCACCTTTAATACCTGCACACATTTGTACAAATATTGCTTTAACAAAAGCGATATTTTGCATTCCACTTATAATCTGGCCCTAAATATGAGGATAATTGTTCTGGGGAATAAATCCATACACATAAACCCAAGAAAAATATTTATGACTATTAAAAAATGTTTACTGTTTTAACTGATCTGTTTAATCTTCTCTTGTGTTTAAGATGTCTTCCCCATGGTTTATAAAACTATTTCGGATTGCGAAAAAAAGGTTGTAATCTAAGTGATATGAGATGGCAGCTGTTCTTAAAAATGTATCTTGCACAATACCTAACACTTATTAAAATGATATCCTTAACTATCCAGATGAAAACAATATCTAAAAAACCTTTTTACAGTAATAAAATATTTTCTTCATTCTTCATCAAACTACATCTAGAAATTGTTCTTTGATGTTTTCAATGCCAAAAAAGCAGGACATTTTATAAGTAGTCTCATTGTATGTATTATTGATGCACTCTTTTGTTTAGTCTAACAACCATATGATAATTCTCAGTTTTCAACTAATAATTTATTACTTTTGACTAAATTAAGACAAAAAGCCAGAACAAAACTGAAATGCTATATTCTTTGTACCCCTTGCATGGTTGCTGATGCCTCCTAACATTAATATAAAATAAGTTTCATAAGTGTTATATTCCCTCTTTTGTTGTGGCCATTATAACTCATCTGGGTTATTAATGCTAAGTGCCACTCTGTCTTTCCTTAAAGGGACATGATACTCAACATACAGTCTCCTTTATTTTTGATGCAACTGTGAAAAGGAAAAAGGTTTATGATTTACACCTGGATATTTCTTTATTAAAAGGGACATATTGTGAAAATAAAATGCTCTTATGTGTTTGCATATAACTATGGGTTTTACACCTGGTTATTGAAGGAGTGGGACTGAATTTTTTTTAAACTTTATTTTGTGATGATCAACTGCAACATACAGGAAACAAATTACACTTAATTTAGCAAACCCCCTTTTTTTTCATATGAGGAGATGTTAGTCCCAACTCATGGGGGAAAATTTATCAAGCTTCAGGCTCGCCGGAAACACAAGTTATGAAGCAGCGGTCTAAAGACCACTGTTCCATAACCTGTCCGCCTGCTCTAAGGTGACGGACAAACATTGCCAGAAATCAAGCTGATCGAATACGATCGGGTTGATTGATACTCCCTGCTAGCGGAATCTGCAGAGGGCGGCATTGCACCAGCAGTTCACAAGAACTGCTGGTGCAATGATAAATGCAGAGAGTGTATGCTGTCGGCATTTATCGATGTGCAGCGGACATGATCCGCAATATCGGATCATGTCCGTTTGCACAATGATAATTTGGCCCCATGGTGTGGATGGAGGAAAACCTTTTGATAAATAATCAAAAGAAAGCTGAAGACAGATGATGACTAATAGACATGTGCGATTCGTTTCGGATTTATTCGGAAATTCGGGAAATTCGGAGATTCGGATCGATTCGAATTTCCGAATTAAAATACTTCCGAATCTACTGAATGAATCCAAAATAGCTGTCGTATCTCCGAATAAATCCGAATTAGCTCGGTAAAATTCGGCATTCCCCCATAGGAAACAATGAGGCAGTTTCGGCTGAAAAAAAACCTAATACCTGCAAAAAAGTAGCGTTCAGCTCTTATGTGGAAACACTAAGCCTGCACCTAACACCCTAACATGTACCCCGAGTCTCTAAACACCCCTAACCTTACACTTATTAACCCCTAATCTGCTGCCCCCGCTATCGCTGACATCTGCATTATCTTATTAACCCCTAATCTGCCGCTCCGGACACCGCCGCCACTTACATTATACCTATTTACCCCTAATCTGCTGCCCCTAACACCGCCGACCCCTATATTATATTTATTAACCCCTAATATGCCCCCCCAACGTCCCCGCAACCTAACTACATTTATTAACCCCTAATCTGCCGACCGGACCTCGCCGCTACTATAATAAATGTATTAACCCCTAAACTGCCGCACTCCCGCCTCGCAAACCCTATAATAAATTTTATTAACCCCTAATCTGCCCCCCCAACGTCGCCGCAACCTAACTACAAGTATTAAGCCCTAATCTGCCGACCGGATATCGCTGCCACTATAATAAATGTATTAACCCCTAAACCGCCGCACGCCCGCCTCGCAAACACTATAATACATTTTATTAACCCCTAATCTACCCTCCCTAACATCTCTGCCACCTACCTAAAATTATTAACCCCTAATCTGCCGCCCCCAACGTCGCCGCTACTATAATAAAGTTATTAACCCCTAAACATAAGTCTAACCCTAACCCTAACACCCCCCTAACTTAAATATAATTTAAATAAAACGAAATAAATTTACTATAATTAAATAAATGAATCCTATTTAAAACTAAATACTTACCTGTAAAATAAACCCTTATATAGCTACAATATAACTAATAGTTACATTGTAGCTATTTTAGGATTTATATTTATTTTACAGGCAACTTTGTATTTATTTTAACTAGGTACAATAGCTATTAAATAGTTATTAACCTAGTTAAAATAATTACAAAATTACCTGTAAAATAAATCCTAACCTAAGTTACAATTAAACCTAACATTACAAGTCCCCACAATTAAATACAATTAAATAAACTAAAGTACAAAAAAAAAACCCCCACTAAATTACAAAAAATGAAAAAATATTACAAGAATTTTAAACTAATTACACCTAATCTAAGCCCCCTAATAAAATAACAAAGCCCCCCAAAATAAAAAAATGCCCTACCCTATACTAAATTACAAAAGTTAACAGCTCTATTACCTTACCAGCCCTTAAAAGGGCCTTTTGCGGGGCATGCCCCAAAGAAAACAGCTCTTTTGCCTGTAAAAAAAAACACAATACCACCCCCCAACTTTACAACCCACCACCCACATACCCCTACTCTAACCCAAACCCCCTTAAATAAAACTAACACTAAGCCCCTGAAGATCTCTGATCGGAACAACCAATAGAATGCAAGGTCAATCTGATTGGCTGATTGGATCAGCCAATCGGATTGAACTTGAATCTGATTGGCTGATTAAATCAGCCAATCAGATTTTTCCTACCTTAATTCCGATTGGCTGATAGAATCCTATCAGCCAATCGGAATTCAAGGGACGCCATCTTGGATGACGTTACTTAAAGGTACCGTCATTTAGTCGTCGGATCAAGAAAGAAAAGGATGCTCCGCGTCCGATGTCTTCAGGATGCTGCCGCTCCGCTCCGGATGGATGAAGATAGAAGATGCCGCCTGGATGAAAACTTCTGATGGATGGAAGACCTCTTCTTGCCCCGCTTGGATGAAGACTTCTGCCGGTCCGGATGTCCTCTTCTGCCCCATCGGATGAAGACTTCGGCCTGGCTGGGTGAACACGACTCAAGGTAGGGAGATCTTCAGGGGGGTAGTGTTAGGTTTATTTAAGGGGGGTTTGGGTTAGAGTAGGGGTATGTGGGTGGTGGGTTGTAATGTGGGGGGGGTATTGTGTTTTTTTTTTACAGGCAAAAGAGCTGTTTTCTTTGGGGCATGCCCAGCAAAAGGCCCTTCTAAGGGCTGGTAAGGTAATAGAGCTGTTAACTTTTGTAATTTAGTATAGGGTAGGGTATTTTTTTTATTTTGGGGGGCTTTGTTATTTTATTAGGGGGCTTAGATTAGGTGTAATTAGTTTAAAATTCTTGTAATATTTTTTTATTTTTTGTAATTTAGTGTTTTTTTTGTACTTTAGTTTAGTTTATTTAATTGTATTTAATTGTAGGTACTTGTAGTTAATTTATTTAATTTATTTATTTAATGATAGTGTAGTGTTAGGTTTAATTGTAACTTAGGTTAGGATTTATTTTACAGGTAATTTTGTAATTATTTTAACTAGGTAGCTATTAAATAGTCAATAACTATTTAATAACTATTGTACCTAGTTAAAATAAATACAAAATTGCCTGTAAAATAAATATAAATCCTAAAATAGCTACAATGTAACTATTAGTTATATTGTAGCTATATTAGGGTTTATTTTACAGGTAAGTATTTAGTTTTAAATAGGATTAATTTATTTAATTAATTTAATGATAGTGTAGTGTTAGGTGTAATTGTAACTTAGGTTAGGATTTATTTTACAGGTAAATTTGTATTTATTTTAGCTAGGTAGTTATTAAATAGTTATTAACTATTTAATAACTATTGTACCTAGTTAAAATAAATACAAAGTTGCCTGTAAAATAAATATAAATCCTAAAATAGCTACAATGTAACTATTAGTTATATTGTAGCTATATTAATAGCTAGTAGGGGGCTTAGATTAGGTGTAATTAGTTTAAAATTCTTGTAATATTTTTTTATTTTTGGTAATTTAGTGTTTGTTTTTTTTTGGTACTTTTCTGATGGATGGAAGACCTCTTCTTGCCCCGCTTGGATGAAGACTTCTGCCGGTCTGGATGTCCTCTTCTGCCCCATCGGATGAAGACTTCGGCCCGGCTGGGTGAACACGACTCAAGGTAGGGAGATCTTCAGGGGGCTAGTGTTAGGTTTATTTAAGGGGGGTTTGGGTTAGAGTAGGGGTATGTGGGTGGTGGGTTGTAATGTTGGGTGGTGGTATTGTGTTTTTTTTACAGGCAAAAGAGCTGTTTTCTTTGGGGCATGCCCCGCAAAAGGCCCTTTTAAGGGCTGGTAAGGTAATAGAGCTGTTAACTTTTGTAATTTAGTATAGGGTAGGGCATTTTTTTATTTTGGGGGCTTTGTTATTTTATTAGGGGGCTTAGATTAGGTGTAATTAGTTTAAAATTCTTGTAATTTTTTTTTATTTTTTGTAATTTAGTGGGGTTTTTTTTTGTACTTTAGTTTAGTTTATTTAATTGTATTTAATTGTAGGTACTTGTAGTTAATTTATTTAATTTATTTAATGATAGTGTAGTGTTAGGTTTAATTGTAACTTAGGTTAGGATTTATTTTACAGGTAAATTTGTATTTATTTTAGCTAGGTAGTTATTAAATAGTTATTAACTATTTAATAACTATTGTACCTAGTTAAAATAAATACAAAGTTGCCTGTAAAATAAATATAAATCCTAAAATAGCTACAATGTAACTATTAGTTATATTGTAGCTATATTAGGGTTTATTTTACAGGTAAGTATTTAGTTTTAAATAGGATTAATTTATTTAATTAATTTAATGATAGTGTAGTGTTAGGTGTAATTGTAACTTAGGTTAGGATTTATTTTACAGGTAAATTTGTATTTATTTTAGCTAAGTAGTTATTAAATAGTTATTAACTATTTAATAACTATTGTACATAGTTAAAATAAATACAAAGTAGCCTGTAAAATAAATATAAATCCTAAAATAGCTACAATGTAACTATTAGTTATATTTTAGCTATATTAGGGTTTATTTTACTGGTAAGTATTTAGTTTTAAATAGGATTAATTTATTTAATTATAGTAAATTTATTTCGTTTTATTTAAATTATATTTAAGTTAGGGGGTGTTAGGGTTAGGGTTAGACTTAGGTTTAGGGGTTAATAACTTTATTATAGTAGCGGCGACGTTGGGGGTGGGAGATTAGGGGTTAATAATTGTAGGTAGGTGGCGGCGATGTTAGGCAGGGCAGATTAGGGGTTAATAAAATGTATTATAGTGTTTGCGAGGCGGGAGTGTGGTGGTTTAGGGGTTAATACATTTATTATAGTGGCGGCGATGTCCGTTCAGCAGATTAGGGGTTAATAGTTGTAGTTAGGTTGCGGCGACGTTGGGGGGGGCAGATTAGGGGTTAATAACTATAATGTAGGGGTCGGCGATGTTAGGGACAGCAGATTAGGGGTTAATAGCTATAATGTAGGTGGCAGCGATGTCCGGTCGGCAGATTAGGGGTTAATACTTGTAGTTAGATTGCGGCGACGTTGGGGGGGGCAGATTAGGGGTTAATAACTATAATGTAGGGGTCGCCGATGTTAGGGACAGCAGATTAGGGGTTAATAGCTATAATGTAGGTGGCGGCGATGTCCGGTCGGCAGATTAGGGGTTAATACTTGTAGTTAGATTGCGGCAACGTTGGGGGGGGGCAGATTAGGGGTTAATAACTATAATGTAGGGGTCGGCGATGTAATATTTTTTTATTTTTTGTAATTTAGTGGGGTTTTTTTTTTGTACTTTAGTTTAGTTTATTTAATTGTATTTAATTGTAGGTACTTGTAGTTAATTTATTTAATTTATTTAATGATAGTGTAGTGTTAGGTTTAATTGTAACTTAGGTTAGGATTTATTTTACAGGTAATGTTGTAATTATTTTAACTAGGTAGTTATTAAATAGTTATTAACTATTTAATAACTATTGTACCTAGTTAAAATAAATACAAAGTTGCCTGTAAAATAAATATAAATCCTAAAATAGCTACAATGTAACTATTAGTTATATTGTAGCTATATTAGGGTTTATTTTACAGGTAAGTATTTAGTTTTAAATAGGATTAATTTATTTAATTATAGTAAATTTATTTCGTTTTATTTAAATTAAATTTAAGTTAGGGGGTGTTAGGGTTAGGGTTAGACTTAGGTTTAGGGGTTAATAACTTTATTATAGTAGCGGCGACATTGGGGGCGGGAGATTAGGGGTTAATAATTGTAGGTAGGTGGCGGCGATGTTAGGCAGGGCAGATTAGGGGTTAATAAAATGTATTATAGTGTTTGCGAGGCGGGAGTGCGGTGGTTTAGGGGTTAATACATTTATTATAGTGGCGGCGATGTCCGTTCAGCAGATTAGGGGTTAATAGTTGTAGTTAGGTTACTTCGACGTTGGGGGGGGCAGATTAGGGGTTAATAACTATAATGTAGGGGTCGGCGATGTTAGGGACAGCAGATTAGGGGTTAATAGCTATAATGTAGGTGGCGGCGATGTCCGGTCGGCAGATTAGGGGTTAATACTTGTAGTTAGATTGCGGCGACGTTGGGGGGGGCAGATCAGGGGTTAAAAAATATAATGTAGGGGTCGCCGATGTTAGGGACATCAGATTAGGGGTTAATAGCTATAATGTAGGTGGCGGCGATGTCCGGTCGGCAGATTAGGGGTTAATACTTGTAGTTAGATTGCGGCGACATTGGGGGGGCAGATTAGGGGTTAATAACTATAATGTAGGGGTCGGCGATGTTAGGGACAGCAGATTAGGGGTTAATAGCTATAATGTAGGTGGCGGCGATGTCCGGTCGGCAGATTAGGGGTTAATACTTGTAGTTATATTGCGGGGATGTTGGGGGGGCAGATTAGGGGTTAATAACTATAATGTAGGGGTCGGCGATGTTAGGGACAGCAGATTAGGGGTTAATAGCTATAATGTAGGTGGCGGCGATGTCCGGTCGGCAGATTAGGGGTTAATACTTGTAGTTATATTGCGGCGACGTTGGGGGGGGCAGATTAGGGGTTAATAACTATAATGTAGGTGTCGGCGATGTTAGGGACAGCAGATTAGGGGTTAATAGCTATAATGTAGGTGGCGGCGGTGTCTGGTCAGCAGATTAGGGGTTAAATAATTTTATTATAGGGTTTGCGATGTGGGGGGGGCCTCGGTTTAGTGGTTCATAGGTAGTTTATTGGTGTTAGTGTACTTTAGCACTGTAGTTAAGAGCTTTATGTTCCGGCGTTAGCCCATAAAGCTCTTAACTACTGACTTTATTCAGTAGATTCGGATGGCCGTGTATTACACTAGTATTTACACCTAATATACAGTACATAATACTAGTCTAATACACAGCATATCCCACCTAAAACATACCGAATTTCCGAATTTCGGAACCGAATCGAACCGAATAGAACCGAATTCAGCCGAATTTATTCGAATCCGAATAAATCCGAAACGAATTCATTCGAATCCGAATAAATCCGAAACGAATTCATTCAAATTTTGCCAAATTCAAATCGATCCGACCCGAAATTCGAAAAGTCCGAATCGATCCGAACCCAAAACGAACCAAATTTTTTAGCCATGCACATATCTAATGACTAACCCATAATAAGATAATGGGCATTTGGGTTTGTTTAAAAAAAATTATTTTAAAGATATTATTTACATTTTTGGAAGCTATTTAAGTGTTATAGAGGGTTATGTGTAATAATCAGGGAATTATGTAAAGGAGGCATAGCAACAGGGGTTTTGAGAAAGAAATCAATCTTACGGAGGGGCTGACGAAGAGAGGTCTTGGTTAATTTTGAATTAATCAAGCTGCTACAGTTGGGCATCCTGGGTTGAGCATGTTAAATTATAGTGCAGAACAAATACATCTCAGGAGGGTCTGCCCTAGTGATCTACTTACAGTTAAAGGAGGTTTGACATGTGTGCATTTCCCTTAACAGGGAGGTTATCTCCTGCAGAGCAAAATGCAGCACAATCACTTACACATGCACTCCTCCCTGTCAGGCCAGGGCCTTTATTTACATCACTCATGATCCCATAGGACTTCATACCTGGCTGAACTCTCATTCCAGGTACGGAGGAGTACACATGTACAATACATGCCTTTACTCTTTTTATCTCTGCATCTGATCTTTTCCATTAAATCAATAGTGAAGCCCCCCAGGGACTCACCTGAGATATGGTAAGCAACCTGTGGGAACAATTTAATTTACAGCACTGTATGTATATATATATATATATATATATATATATATATATATATATATAAAACAATACAAAATGTTTGCATATAAATTAGCACATCCAGGCAAGTTCCCTGCTTGTTTTTCCCCAGTAAGACTCCATGTAAATTGTTACCAATGCAATTTTATATTGTTTTACTTTTGAGACATGGAGGATTTTAATCTCAGATTTTTATCTCCACCATAATTCTAATGAATTTTGGTTTTAACCCTGAAATGAGCTATACTGAAGCAGCAACCAGAAATCTATCTGCTACTGACGAGTTCTAAAAAGAATGAAACATGATGTCTAGCAGTGGTTTCTGTATTGCTGCAAGCACTCTATTAAGGAATCTTTGGCCTAGATTTGGAGTTCGGCGGTAAAAGGGCTGTTAACGCTCCGCGGGTTTTTTTCTGGCCGCACCATAAATTTAACTCTGGTATCGAGAGTTCAAACAAATGCTGCGTTAGGCTCCAAAAAAGGAGCGTAGAGCATATTTACCGCAAATGCAACTCTCGATACCAGAGTTGCTTACGGACGCGGCCGGCATCAAAAACGTGCTCGTGCACGATTCTCCCATAGGAAACAATGGGGCAGTTTGAGCTGAAAAAAAACCTAACACCTGCAAAAAAGCAGCGTTCAGCTCTTAACGCAGCCCCATTGTTTCCTATGGGGAAACACTTCCTACGTCTGCACCTAACACTCTAACATGTACCCCGAGTCTAAACACCCCTAACCTTACACTTATTAACCCCTAATCTGCCGCCCCCGCTATCGCTGACCCCTGCATTACACTTTTAACCCCTAATCTGCCGCTCCGTAAACCGCCGCCACCTACGTTATCCCTATGTACCCCTAATCTGCTGCCCTAACATCGCCGACCCCTATGTTATATTTATTAACCCCTAATCTGCCCCCCACAACGTCGCCGACACCTGCCTACACTTATTAACCCCTAATCTGCCGAGCGGACCTGAGCGCTACTATAATAAAGTTATTAACCCCTAATCCGCCTCACTAACCCTATCATAAATAGTATTAACCCCTAATCTGCCCTCCCTAACATCGCCGACACCTACCTTCAATTATTAACCCCTAATCTGCCGACCGGAGCTCACCGCTATTCTAATAAATGTATTAACCCCTAAAGCTAAGTCTAACCCTAACACTAACACCCCCCTAAGTTAAATATAATTTTTATCTAACGAAATAAATTAACTCTTATTAAATAAATAATTCCTATTTAAAGCTAAATACTTACCTGTAAAATACATCCTAATATAGCTACAATATAAATTATAATTATATTATAGCTATTTTAGGATTAATATTTATTTTACAGGCAACTTTGTAATTATTTTAACCAGGTACAATAGCTATTAAATAGTTAAGAACTATTTAATAGTTACCTAGTTAAAATAATAACAAATTTACCTGTAAAATAAATCCTAACCTAAGATATAATTAAACCTAACACTACCCTATCAATAAAATAATTAAATAAACTACCTACAATTACCTACAATTAACCTAACACTACACTATCAATAAATTAATTAAACACAATTGCTACAAATAAATAAAATTAAATAAACTATCTAAAGTACAAAAAATAAAAAAGAACTAAGTTACAGAAAATAATAAAATATTTACAAACATAAGAAAAATATTACAACAATTTTAAACTAATTACACCTACTCTAAGCCCCCTAATAAAATAACAAAGCCCCCCAAAATAAAAAATTCCCTACCCTATTCTAAAATACAAATATTACAAGCTCTTTTACCTTACCAGCCCTGAACAGGACCCTTTGCGGGGCATGCCCCAAGAATTTCAGCTCTTTTGCCTGTAAAAAAAAACATACAATACCCCCCCCCCCAACATTACAACCCACCACCCACATACCCCTAATCTAACCCAAACCCCCCTTAAATAAACCTAACACTACCCCCCTGATGATCTTCCTACCTTGTCTTCACCATGCCAGGTTCACCGATCCGTCCTGGCTCCAAGATCTTCATCCAACCCAAGCGGGGGCTAGACATCCACTGAAGAAGTCCAGAAGAGGGTCCAAAGTCTTCCTCCTATCCGGCAAGAAGAGGACATCCGGACCGGCAAACATCTTCTCCAAGCGGCATCTTCTATCTTCTTCCATCCGATGACGACCGGCTCCATCTTGAAGACCTCCAGCGCGGATCCATCCTCTTCTTCCGACGACTAGACGACGAATGACGGTTCCTTTAAGGGACGTCATCCAAGATGGCGTCCCTCGAATTCCGATTGGCTGATAGGATTCTATCAGCCAATCGGAATTAAGGTAGGAATTTTCTGATTGGCTGATGGAATCAGCGAATCAGAATATAGTTCAATCCGATTGGCTGATCCAATCAGCCAATCAGATTGAGCTCGCATTCTATTGGCTGATCGGAACAGCCAATAGAATGCGAGCTCAATCTGATTGGCTGATTGGATCAGCCAATCGGATTGAACTATATTCTGATTGGCTGATTCCATCAGCCAATCAGAAAATTCCTACCTTAATTCCGATTGGCTGATAGAATCCTATCAGCCAATCGGAATTCGAGGGACGCCATCTTGGATGACGTCCCTTAAAGGAACCGTCATTCGTCGTCTAGTCGTCGGAAGAAGAGGATGGATCCGCGCTGGAGGTCTTCAAGATGGAGCCGGTCGTCATCGGATGGAAGAAGATAGAAGATGCCGCTTGGAGAAGATGTTTGCCGGTCCGGATGTCCTCTTCTTGCCGGATAGGAGGAAGACTTTGGACCCTCTTCTGGACTTCTTCAGTGGATGTCTAGCCCCCGCTTGGGTTGGATGAAGATCTTGGAGCCAGGACGGATCGGTGAACCTGGCATGGTGAAGACAAGGTAGGAAGATCATCAGGGGGGTAGTGTTAGGTTTATTTAAGGGGGGTTTGGGTTAGATTAGGGGTATGTGGGTGGTGGGTTGTAATGTTGGGGGGGGGGTATTGTATGTTTTTTTTTACAGGCAAAAGAGCTGAAATTCTTGGGGCATGCCCCGCAAAGGGCCCTGTTCAGGGCTGGTAAGGTAAAAGAGCTTGTAATATTTGTATTTTAGAATAGGGTAGGGAATTTTTTATTTTGGGGGGCTTTGTTATTTTATTAGGGGGCTTAGAGTAGGTGTAATTAGTTTAAAATTGTTGTAATATTTTTCTTATGTTTGTAAATATTTTATTATTTTCTGTAACTTAGTTCTTTTTTATTTTTTGTACTTTAGATAGTTTATTTAATTTTATTTATTTGTAGCAATTGTGTTTAATTAATTTATTGATAGTGTAGTGTTAGGTTAATTGTAGGTAATTGTAGGTAGTTTATTTAATTATTTTATTGATAGGGTAGTGTTAGGTTTAATTATATCTTAGGTTAGGATTTATTTTACAGGTAAATTTGTTATTATTTTAACTAGGTAACTATTAAATAGTTCTTAACTATTTAATAGCTATTGTACCTGGTTAAAATAATTACAAAGTTGCCTGTAAAATAAATATTAATTCTAAAATAGCTATAATATAATTATAATTTATATTGTAGCTATATTAGGATTTATTTTACAGGTAAGTATTTAGCTTTAAATAGGAATCATTTATTTAATAAGAGTTAATTTATTTCGTTAGATAAAAATTATATTTAACTTAGGGGGGTGTTAGTGTTAGGGTTAGACTTAGCTTTAGGGGTTAATACATTTATTAGAATATCGGTGAGCTCCGGTCGGCAGATTAGGGGTTAATAATTGAAGGTAGGTGTCGGCGATGTTAGGGAGGGCAGATTAGGGGTTAATACTATTTATGATAGGGTTAGTGAGGCGGATTAGGGGTTAATAACTTTATTATAGTAGCGCTCAGGTCCGCTCGGCAGATTAGGGGTTAATAAGTGTAGGTAGGTGTCGGCGACGTTGAGGGGGGCAGATTAGGGGTTAATAAATATAACATAGGGGTCGGCGATGTTAGGGGTAGCAGATTAGGGGTACATAGGGATAACGTAGGTGGCGGCGATTTGCGGTCGGAAGATTAGGGGTTAATTATTTTAAGTAGCTTGCGGCGACGTTGTGGGGGGCAAGTTAGGGGTTAATAGATATAATACAGGGGTCGGCGGTGTTAGGGGCAGCAGATTAGGGGTACATAAGTATAACGTAGGTGGCGGTCGGCAGATTAGGGGTTAAAAATTTTAATCGAGTGGCGGCGATGTGGGGGGACCTCGGTTTAGGGGTACATAGGTAGTTTATGGGTGTTAGTGTACTTTAGGGTACAGTAGTTAAGAGCTTTATAAACCGGCGTTAGCCAGAAAGCTCTTAACTCCTGCTATTTTCAGGCGGCTGGAATCTTGTCGTTAGAGCTCTAACGCTCACTGCAGAAACGACTCTAAATACCGGCGTTAGGAAGATCCCATTGAAAAGATAGGCTACGCAAATGGCGTAGGGGGATCTGCGGTATGGAAAAGTCGCGGCTGTAAAGTGAGCGTTAGACCCTTTAATCACTGACTCCAAATACCAGCGGGCGGCCAAAACCAGCGTTAGGAGCCTCTAACGCTGGTTTTGACGGCTACCGCCGAACTCTAAATCTAGGCCTTTGTGTTTAAACAGTATTTAAAGCAAACAAATCTTAGATTTTACTTATCTAATTTGCATATCTTACCCAGAATCCTCTTGTGCATTGGTAACAATGCTCAGCATCTTGCGGCTTCAACAGGATGCCAAGTTTACTCTTCTACAGTCCGAAGAAGCTTGATCAAGAATGGTCTTTGTGGAAGGGTAGCAACCAAGAAACCACTTTTTCGTAAGGGGAACAGGGTGGAAAGGCTAAGATATGCTAAAGTTCACAAAGATTGGAATGAAGATTAATGGAAAAGAGTATTAAGGAGTGATGAGTCCAAGTTTGAAAAGTTTGTGTCCAATAGTCAACAATATGTGAGAAAAGTTGGAGAGATGGAAAAATGAGTGCTTGCAGCATTCAGTGAAACATGGTGGAGGGTCTGTCCTGGTTTGGGGCTGCATTTCTGCTAGTGGTGTTGCATGATACACAATATATCATATTGGTACTTTTACAGTTTATGTGAGTATTGATAGTCCATTTTTTATTGAACCTGTCAACCATAACTTGTTTTTTTAACAATATGTTGGGGCATACTTTGCAATTTCTGAATTAAAAATACCAAACATCACAAATCAAGATAAAATGAAATAAATGTAATAACACAATCAAAGATCATGAAAGCACCAACGAAAAACAAACAAAAAAAAAAAAACAAGTGGAATAAGAATATGAGTTCTTGTAAGGATATGCGTATTCTTGCTTGGGATCTTCTGTTTCTTTGTATCTTTAGAAATTCTCAGAGAAAAGGAAGAGAAAATGCAACATAGGGCTCCGTGTACGAAGCAGCGAAAGCTGCTCCGGAGCCTTTGCGGGGCAGGTTTGCATATGCGAGCCTGCTTCCCGCAATGTAAGAAGCAGCGGTCATTAGACCGCTGCTTCCTACACCTTACGCCACCTCTTAGCTGGCGAAGCAAAATCACCGAGAGCACACTCGCTCTCGGTAATTGACAGCCCCTTCAGTCGCATGATTGGTCACGCGATTGAAGGGGCGGTCATTACACACTCCGATCAGTGTGTAATGATACATACGGGCAAGCGGATCAACAGATCCACTGCCCGTATGTAGCGAAGGCGGGCGGACAGCTTCGCGAGTTGAGAAGCTGTCCGCCCGCCATTTAGTACATGGCGCCCAAAGTGTAATTCTGTAACACTATCCACAATATATATCAAGCTTGTGGCCAAATGCCTACTCACATGTGTTGGAGCTTATGCCTAAGCTCAAGGAAATGCGCACACCCACTTTACACTGGTGGGCAAACAGTACTCTCATGGCAATATAATATAAAACAATTTATTAAAATATGATAAAAAGCGTCACAAATGCTTATAGTACACCTATTATAGAGGTTAATAGAGCAGCAAATTCTTATTATTGCTCACAAAAGCAAACTCCACTGAAGGATGCAAGTGGATTCGGGCAGCAGAAACTTAACCGCTAAACCGTCCAGCCTGACCACAGATGTGAGTTGCTCCTCTTTCCGGTGCACGAGCAAGTGTAGAGACGCGCAGGAGAGTTAATAACTCTCCTGCGCGTCTCTATACTTGCTCGTGCACCGGAAGGAGGAGCAACTCACATATATACTGAGATATATACTGGGTATAACTCTTTAAAGACTCATGGAACACTACCGTTTCCTTCCACCATCCCAAATAGATATTGGCATAGGTTAGGGCACATGAAGTGCCCATGGCAGTGCCACATACTTGCAAATAAAATTTATCGTCAAACACAAAATAGTTGTGATTTAATATGTAGTCTAGCAGTCTGATAATAAAATCTTTGGTCTCTTTGGTATACTGGTATATAGTGATTCCACATCACAAGTTACCAAAATTGAATTGGAGGTGTTATTGAGTATGTGCAGTGTCTCTTGTGTGGGACTGAGAAGAATCCACTATATATCTCAATCTGGCATCTACATATTTGCTTACCAGTTCCATTAGGGAGCCAATACCTGATACATTTGGCCTCCTAGGAGGACATATGACATTTTTATGTATTTTAGGCAGAAAATACAGGGTAGCAACTTTAGGATTTTTTTTACTACCCTGTATTTGCTGCCTAAAATACATAACAATGTTGTATGTCCTCCAGGGAGGCCATACTTGTTTATTTTTCTCTCTTAGTATAATTTTTATTATGGGTAGCACCTGACTGGTAGTTTAACTAGTTCTATTTCCACAATTACCAGTATATATTCTTTGTTGATTTTTTGTCTGTTCTCAAATTTTTTTTTGTTGCTAAAAAAAACATATCTAATGGTGGCCTAAGACTTTTGCATAGTACTGTGTGTGTATATATATATATATATATATATATATATATATATTTAGTACTAGTAGAGGAGATACGGAGCAACAGTTCAATATTCATCATTTTGGTAATGGTATTTTTACTCTCCCTTCCCACTCTTGTTTAAAATCACTCAATCATTTCCTAGGGTACTACAGTAACATTACATTTTCCATTGGGTCAAGTTGTTTAGCAAAAGGAGGGTAGGGCAAGGATAGCATTTTATTTAAAATTATAGAAAATAGAAAAAATACTTAAAAACTGATGAGTTGTCCGATCACATCATCTGCTTAAACATTCAGGCCCCAATATTCAAAGCATTGACAGACAGATGAGAAAATGCCTTTCTGGCCTTGTAGGCTTTGCAGTCCGTCGGTCTTTCAATATGTTCTAAAAAAAGGGGGTGGATCCGCGAAGTGCCGGTGAGTGGTAATGTGTCTCCCATAGGATATAATTGGGAGCGCTACATTAGCTAAACATTGATGACTTGCCAGTTGTTGGCACTTTCAGTGGGCAGGGGGCCATATCTGAAGTGTTCCTACACAGTGCAGACTGTGTGCTCACTGAAACCAAACACGGTTTCTGTGTAGGAACACTTCAAATATTGCCTCTGTGACCTTACTTTCCCTAAACCTACACTATCTGCCTCACACTGTAAAGTCTTGCCACTAAAAAGGTGGCGAGACAAACATGGCTGACACCCTACTCACAACCTGTACTTCAGAGATTAAAATATATCACACTGCTGGCGATGTATCCTAATCAAAGTACAGGAACACTTTAGGTTGAGTATCATGGGCAATGTTGTTATCAAACATCTGGGGTGCCAAGGTTGCTAAATCCCACTTTGCACCTCCCAATAGTACATCTCATAACACTATAACCTTTTTAGATTTGGTATGTAAAGACATATTATCCATAACTAAAGGTAGAGAAGAATTGGGAAATAATTTATCAAAAGTAGAGAAACAAGCTCTCAAGGAATTAACACAATGGACAGACATTCAGATAAAACAAAAAAATAAGGGTGGGAACATTGTCATTTGCCCACATCTTTGTATGCAGAGGAAGCCAAAAACAGCTAAGTAACAGTAAGAATTACAAATGTCTCTTTAGTAACCCCACAGAAACTTTTTTGGAGCAGTAGAATAAATTAGTAGGCTCCGGCTTTGCAGAAGGTCTTATTATCCAGAAATAGCTTAATTAGTATTAATTAGTAACCCTATTAGTAACATGTGACGTAGAATCATTATACACTAGTATTGACAAACAATGGGGGTTCAAGGCAGTCTCACACTATCAACAGAGAAATGATACCTTGCAAAATGAAACTGAAGAATTCCTTGTAAATCTCTTGAAATTTGTTCTAAGTTATAATTATTTTGTTTTCGATGGTAGAGTTTACCTACAAATGTGCGGAACATGTGCCCCGACATACGCAAATATATATCTGGGCTGGTGGGAAGAAACTATTCTGTTCCATGAAACATTAGAACATTATACTAAACACATATCGCACTGGTCCAAATATATAGAAGATATCTATTTTGTTTGGGACGGCCCTAAAGAACTTCTGCTAGATTTTGTCAGACTGCTTAACAATAATCCTTTTGGTCCATACTTAACCATGGCAATTAAAGGGACAGTATACACTCATTTTCATATAACTGCATGTAAAAGACACTACTATAAAGAATAAGATGCACAGATACTGATATAAAAATCCAGTATAAAACGGTTTAAAACTTACTTAGAAGCTGTCAATTTGGCTCTGTTAAAAAGGAAGCTGGAAAGCCCACTGCAAGTGGCAAATAAGACACCCCCCCCCTCCCCCTTCTTTTGCATATGAAAAGACTCTTTATACAAAGAGGAGCAAGCTGGAGAAGGTAGCTGACGGTATTCACATAAAACTTTGGGGCTTGGTTAGGAGTCTGAAAATCAGAGCAATGTTATTTAAAAATAAGCAAAACTATACATTTATTTAAAAAAAAAACTTTATGAGCTATATAAAAAGATCATCTACAAAACATTTATGCAAAGAAAAAATGAGTGTATAATGTCCCTTTAATGAAGAGAGAATAGAATTCCTTGACTTGGTAATTAAAAGAGTTGATAACCATCTAGAGACTGACACATATAGAAAACCTATGGCTACAAACAATATCTTATGTACTAGTAGTTATCACCACCCCTCAACTATAAAAGGTCTACCCGTGGGGGAATACCTTAGAATAAGAAGAAATAGTACTACCTTTGAATCTTTTCAGGAAGCAGCAGATGACTTGAGAGAGAGAGGCTTCTTCTGAGAAGTTACTCCAGAAAGTCCCTTGCCAAAGCATACCACATAGCTCAGAATAAAAACAGACAAGAGCTACTAATTCCTAAACAACCGAATAACACTAATACCCTTAGATTTATCTCAACCTTTTCTGCCCAGAGTGAGCAAATCTTAAACATACTAAAAAGACACTGGCACGTCCTGAATGCTGATGAACAGCTACAAACCATTATTTACCTTTAGGAGAGCAAACAATCTCAATGACTTTTTAACTACTAGTCACTTTGACAGAAATGCTAAAAAACTACCTCTGTACAAAGGATCTGTAGCTTGTTCCAACTATAAGGTACGCCAGTATATGGCAAAGAAACAGACTATTGTCAATAGATTTCAAAACAAGTGGATAATAACAGTCACATTACCTGCAAAAGCACTAATGTAATATACTGTGTGTCACGCAGCTGTAATTTGTTCTTCGTAGGTATGACCACCAGATGTCTGGGAAAAAGAATGACAGAACACCTGAGTAACATCAGGACTGCACGAAAAGATGTGGAAAAAGTTAAAAAGATCACTAGTGTAGCCAGTCATTTTTTACAACATAATAAGGGCAACACTAGTGCCTTTAAATGCTGGGCTTGAAGAAACTAAGACCAGGCATTAGAGGAGGTGATACAGAACAAGTACTGCTACAAAAGGAAGCAAGGTAGATTTTTAAATTGAATTCAGTCATGCCCCATGGCATAAATGAAAACAACAATTACTGGGTTTTCCTATAAGAATGTAAATAGGGATGTTTGTTAACTAGCAAATATCATACATATAACACAGTGCATTGACTTCAAACAGAATATTAAAATATGTAACAATATGTAGCAGTGTTAGCATTTTGCTCAACATCGACTCAGACTGAGGCTTAAGTGTCTATATTGATGTGAAGTAGTAAATAGCACACATATACAACACTGTGCATTTATTATAAATAGAATATTCTAACATGTTTTAATATGTAGCAGTGTTAGTGATTTTGCCTAACATCTACTCAAACTAAATATAGCAAATACATGAAGTGCACTTTAAATGGTGGGCAACAGAGTGTATATGCTATATGTTATAGGGTAGAGAAAAAGGGATGGTATACCATGCACAAATTTTGCATCCTCAGTAAGTGTATCACCCCTTAACCGTTTAATGACTAACAATCACTGCTAACACAATTATATTTCCCACCTTGTTATGGGACATTTAATATTGACTCATATGACAATCCCCATATGTTGACTAATTTTAGCTATGAAACCGGACCCTAATAATATTTGATCCGTGATAAAAGTTAACGTGCTGGTCATTTGAATATGCAAGTATTTTGTTTTTGCTATAAGTACCTACACTTTGTTTAAATTTACTAAATCGGATCTAGACAAATCCTTTTATTAGGGATATTAATAAATATCTACATATTTCATGGAGTGATTATTAGAAGTGCAACTCATGTCACAGTATCGCATAATATCCAAACCTCCTAGTTTACTACGCTACCAGGATAGGCACCTAATACCCCGCATGCTGTCACAGCTCATGCCCCCACACAAGACGATAACCAATTAATAGTGCTCATTTTGAGGGCAAGGTCACAAAATACTTAGCGACTGGTTACATGTTATGGTAATGCTTGGATCCAATCCGCACATAACGATGTTAGCCATGCCCCTTATGATGAACCGATACTCGTTACAATTGGTCATCTTAGGGGCGTGCATCTGAGGAACCATGCTATTGGCTAAATAGCGGAACAGTTGGTTTAAAAAGATGAAATATTCTGAATTCGGTTTGTCAAAATTATTTCCCCATTGAAAAAGGCCTGTGGAGCGGCTGAAAAGGGGTTTGTTTTGTACTAACATTGTTTGATTAGACCACTGTGTAGGTTACTCCTGGCACCTGAAGCTGACGCTTCCAGTTATCGGCCAGGAATACAGGGGATTAACCAACAGTGTTTCTTGTCATTTTTAAGTGTTTGTGGTGGGTTTTTTGGTGAAAGTTTTTTTCACCTCTTTTTTAAAGATTATTATTAAAGTTTATTTTTATTTTTAAGAGTTACCTCTTACATAGCAGAGCTGATTATCACAGTCAGCCAACTTAGACATTATGTTAGGAAAGACTGCTGATAAGCCCCCTCTTGTCCTTCTTCCCCCCTCACTTTTTCTTTTGCATAGTCAATTTCTAATGAAATCTCATTATTTGCTTTATTACTAGATCACAGTGCAAATATTTTTCTTTTCATTGCTCTTAGAATGGCATTTAGCTTTTTGCTGCCCCAAAAAAATCTTAAAAATTAAAAATTGCACCCCAAAAAAGCCTAACACTAAACCCCAAAGAAGGTACTCACCAAACTGGAATCTGGCTGCTACGTGCTCGCTAACAGCAGTGCTCCTCTTCTATCCTGGCAGTGGTGGTATATCTTCTTTCTTGATCCCAGGGGCAGTGGTCCAGGGGCTGTGACATGAAGTAATGGACACTGCATAAATGAAGTTAAAAAAGATAAAAATCTTTTTAAAATGATGAATAATACATATTGCAATCATTTCTTTTTAAGGACCATAATTAACAAGTGCATAATAAAAGGACAATGACTTAACACCTAGGGGTTGATTTATGAAGCAGTGGATGCTGCTTCTAACCCACTCCGCTTCAGGTCCACCTAAGCGCACGTTAAGTAGCAGCGGTCGTAAGACTCATCCACCACCTCTGCGGCAGCAAACAGCAATCATCCTGATCAGATACGATCGGGATGATTGACACCCCCTGCTAGCAGGCGGTATTGCACAAGCATTTTACAAGGAATGCTTGTGCAAAGGTAAATGCCGACAGTGTATGCTGTCTGCATTTATCGATGTGCTACGGACATGATCCGCTACAGCGGGTCATGTCCGCCCGCACAATGGTAAATCGACCCCCTACTCTGAATTTTAAATAAGAAGTAGATTTTTTTTCTTACAAATTAATTTTGTCTCTTATTTTCCGGCCCCCTGTATCATGTGACAGATATCAGCCAATCACAGGCTAGTATACGTATACCCTGTGAGCTTGTGTACATAGAAGAAAAAAAGTCCAAAGCAAACCACCTCTTATTAGAAAAAGTAAAAACAAGGCTTTAATATCATCAGTTTAAAAAGTACATGGGTACCATGCCCCAAGGGGAAAGAAGTGACGATCACACATCCTGTGCAAGTTTACAGAAGTCTAACGGAGGTATACTGTACTCCGGCTGGAGGAATGCTTAGATTGGAGCCACACCAGATTGACCGGAATGGAAAAGGGGGTAGGATTGGTTACTTACCACGGTCCCCCGCCGGTCTCAGGTTTGAAGCTTCCTTGGAGTGCTGAGTCGGGCGCAGTGAGAACTGTTCGCTCAAGGATTTCGGTTTGCCTTGATCCAACAATAACCAGTATACATATGTGAGTACCCAGTACTAGCAATTTTAACTTGGGGAACTTCGCTTTTCTGTTAAGCTTGTGTACATACTCAGTAGGATCTTTCTCCCTAGAAAGTGTGTATATAACAAGATTGTGCAAAATTTGATAATGGAAGTAAATTGGAAAGTGTCTTAAAACTGCATGCTACATCTGAATCATAAAAGATTATTTTGACTTGAGTGTCCCTTTAAGTATGATCAACAGCTTAGTGTGTTTTATATGTTGCAACAATGAAACAGACTCTTAGTAATTTTATGTCACTATTTTCCCTAAAAGTATTAATACCTTTATATCATTGATACTGGAATATTCAGAGGAACCAAATTTTCAGTAGCTAAAAGGTATTGCTACCAAAAAAGGATTTGAGGTAGCATTGTAGCCTACTGCACTGTCAACATTATGGTCAATCATAACCCTTTAAAAAAGCTTGTCAAATGATTTAGCTGCAAAAATTCCCATAGACTGTAATAGTGAATTATGTAGAAAATCATTAGATAACGTTTTTAAAGGCTTGTGATTGTCTCGATTATATCATAGCACCACCCATAGAAAGTAAAGACTGTAAATACATGGGAATTTACCATAATGTTGAAGACAATGGGGTCGATTTATCAAGTGTCTGGCAGACATGATACGATCATACGCTGTAGCGAATCATGTCCGCCAGACATCACTAAATGATGACAGCATACCCTGACGGCATTTATCATTGCACAAGCAGTTCTGGTGAACTGCTTGTGCAATGCCGCCCCCTGCAGATTCACGGCCAATCTGCCGCTAGCAGGGTGTGTCAATCAACCCGATCATATAAGATTGTGTGGATTGATGTCCGCAGCCTCAGAGGCAGCGGACGAGTTAAGAATCAGCGACCTTAAGACAGCTGCTCCTTAGCTCCTGTTTCCGGCAAGCCTGAAGGCTTGCACGGAAACAGGAGTATACAGCCCTATTAGGGCCGTGATAAATTGGCCCCAATGTGTGCAGCTTGAGCGTGAAATCTGGCCAACTGCTGTTAAAGGGACAGTCTACTTCAGAATTTTTATTGTTTAAAAAGATAATCCCTTTATTACACATTCCCCAGTTTTGCATAACCAACACTGTTATATTAATATTTTATACTATTTACCTCTTTGATTACTTTAAGCCAATCAGTGGTGACTGATAAATTATTCCACAGGAGTGAGCACAGTGTTATCTATATGGCACACACGAACTAACACCCTCTAGCTGTGAAAAACTGTCAAATGCACTGAGATAAGAGGCGGCCTTCAAGGACTTAGAAATTAGCATATGAGCCTACCTAGGTTTAGCTTTCAACTAAGAATAACAAGAGAACAAAGCAAATTTGATGATAAAAGTCAGCAGGAAAGTTGTTTAAAATTGCATGCTCTATCGTAATCATGAAATTTTAATTTTGACTAGACTGTCTCTTTAAAAGCAAGTGCTTTCTCAAAACACTTAGGCCCCGATGATCAAAAGTGCTATGAGGTGGCAAAGTATTCTAAAGGGTTTCCGCGGCTATGTCGAGTGACCCAGACGGAATATTCCAAGCTCCCGACATAGCACCATTGCTAAGTGGCATTTACTATACATGCCATTGGTCGGCGATGCTGGCTTAGGCAACAGCCAGCATCGCCGACCAATGGCATGTATAGTAAAAGAATCCTTAGAATAAAACTGCCAGCTGCATAACCACTAATCCTAATACCCCTAATCCGAAATACCCCACGTTTGCACACTAGCACTAAAATAATAAACCTCTAAACCGCCACATACCCACCACAAGTCGCTAACTACTATTAGCCTCTAAATTGCCACATACCCACCGCAAGTATCTATCTATTAACCCCTATGCCACCAAATAACCACCGCAATAAACTATTAACCCCCTATGTCGCTAACTGTAAACCCCTATGCCGCCATATACCCACTGTAACCAACTAACTATTAACCTCTATGCCACCACATACCCACTGCAAGTATCTGTCTATTAACCTCTAATCTGCCACATACCCACCACAATAAACTATTAACCCCTATGTCGCTAAATATAAAGCCTTATACTGCCATAAACCCCAAACACAAGCTAACCTAACACCTAACCCCCTCAAAACTAAACCCCCTAAATTAGAAATATTTAAAAAAATAAATGAAGTAAAAAAAAACACAAAAAAAAACCAAACAAATTAAATCTAACCCTACTATACAGTACCTAACACCTAACCCTCCCTTGTTTTTTTTTTAATACAAACCCCCCACCTAATTAAGGTAACCCCCCACCCCCAAAATAACAAAATCTAACTGTAAAAAAACCTAGCCTACAAAATAAAATAAAAAATAACAAACACTCGAGATTATGAGATTTGCGTTATGAGTATAATGCTGCTTTTTCCCTAACGCTGCTAGTCTTGTAGGTATAGATGTACTGCACACTTTTTTGGCCATCACGCAACGTCAGTACCCCACTTTTTCAATGAGACTCCCATAGTGCCGGTATTACGAGTTTTGCCTGGGAGGCCAAAAAGTGAGCGGTACACTCTACCGCCATATAAAGTCAGTAGTTATGAGTTTTACGTTACAAAGCTGTAGCATAAAACTCATAACTAAAGTGTTAAAAACTACACTAACACCCATAAACTACCTATTAACCCCTAAACCGAGGCCCTCCCGCATCGCAAATAATAATATTATTAACCCCTAAACCGCCGCACTCCCGCATCGCAAACACTATTTAAATATTATTAACCCCTAATCTGCCATCCGCCCACTCCGCTGCTATAATAAACCTATTAACCCCTAAACCTAACCCTAACGTAGCCCTAACCCTAACACCCCCTAACTTAAATATAATTAAAATAAATCTAAATAAAACCTACTATCAATAGCTAACTAATTCCTATTTAAAACTAAATACTTACTTGTAAAATAAACCCTAAGCTAGCTACAATATAACTAATAGTTACATTGTAGTTAGCTTAGGTGTTATTATTATTTCACAGCTAAGTTTGTATTTATTTTAACTAGGTAGACTAGTTAGTAAATAGTTATTAACTATTTACTAGCTACCTAGTAAAAAAAAATAAAAAAAAGTTCCCTGTAAAATAAAACCTAACCAGAATTACACTAACACCTCACATTAGAATAAAATTCTATCAGCCAATACGAATTAAGGGGGAAAATGCTATTGACTGTTGCAAACAGCCAATAGGATTGAGCTTTCATCCTATTGGCTGATCCAATCAGCCAATAAGATTGAGCTCGCATTCTATTGGCTGATTGAAACAGCCAATAGGATGAAAGCTCAATCCTATTGGCTGATTGCAACAGCCAATAGCATTTTTTCCCCTTAATTCCCCTAAAATTCTATCATCATCTTGGATGACGTAATTTAAAGGGAAACTTCATTCTTCAACAGCCATCGGAAGAAGAGGATCTCTGCACCGGATGTCTTGAAGATGGACTTGCTCTGCGACGGATGGATGAAGATGGAAGATGCCGTCTGGATGAAGACTTCTGCCCGCTTGGATGAAGACTTCTGCCGGCTTCGAGGAGGACTTCTACCCGCTTGGATGAAGACTTCTGCCGTCTGGATGAGGATGGATGTCAGGTCTTCAAAAACTGTAAGTGAATCGTCAGGGGTTAGTGTTAGGTTTTTTTAAGGGTTTATTTGGTGGGTTTTATTTTTAGCTTAGGGTTTTGGGCAATGTAAAAGAGCTAAATGCCATTTTAAAGGCAATGCCCATCCAAATGCCCTTTTCAGGGCAATGGGGATCTTAGGTTTATTTAGATAGGATTTTATTTGGGGGGTTTGGTTGTGTGGGTGGTGGGTTTTACTGTTGGGGGGTTGTTTTGTATTTTTTTTTACAGGTAAAAGATCTGATTTCTTTGGGGCAATGCCCAGCAAAAGGCCCTTTTAAGGGCCATTGGCAGTTTAGTGTAGACTAGGGTTTTTTTTATTTTGTGGGGGGGCTTTTTTATTTTTATAGGGCTATTAGATTAGAAGCAATTCATTTTTATTTTTGATAATTTAGTTTATTATTTTGTGTAATTTAGTGTTTATTTTTTTTGTAATTTAGATAAATGTATTTTGTTAATTTAATTTATTTTATTGTAATGATAGGTGTTAGTGTAACTCAGGTTAGGTTTTATTTTACAGGTAAGTGTGTATTTATTTTTACTAGGTAGCTAGTAAATAGTTAATAACTATTTACTAACTAGTCTACCTAGTTAAAATAAATACAAACTTAGCTGTGAAATAAAAATAAAACCTAAGATAGCTTAATTATTAATACTAAGTTTTATTTAGAATTATTTTAATTATATTAAAGTTAGGGGGTGTTAGGGTTAGGGTATTTATTTAATGTTAGTGATGTGGGAAGCCAGAGGTTTAGGGGTGAATAACTTTAGTATAGTGGCAGCAGCGGCATTGGGGGCGGCAGATTAGGGGTTAATAAATTTATGTAGCTGGCGGTGACATTGGGGGCGGCAGATTAGGGGTTAATAAGTGTAGGTAGGTGTCGACGACATTGGGGGTGGCAGATTAGGGGTTAATAAGTGTAATGTAGGTGTCGGCGATGTCGGGGGCGGCAGATTAGGGGTGTTTAGGGTGTTAGGTTTAAACATACATTTTTTTCCCCCCATAGACATCAATGGGGCTGCGTTATGGAACTTTACGCTCCACGATTGCAGGTGTTAGGCTTTTTTTAGCCGGCTCTCCCCATTGATGTCTATGGGGAAATCGTGCACAAGCACGTCAAAACACTGCTTGTATTTTGGTGCGGTATGGAGCTCAACGCAACCATATCGCCCGCACAAGCCATTTTTTTGCAAACCTGTAATAGCAGCGCTATTAAAGTTGAGCGGTGGAAATAACTTGCAAGTTATTATCTAGCCAGCCATAACGCAAAACTCGTAATCTGGCTGACTATTCTTAAAGATAAAAAAACACTCCTAAAAAACCCTGTCTAACCCCAAAAGTGTTACTGACAGTTGATGTGGACTCCGGCTCCTTTTGATCCAACGTTGGGCCCTCTTCATCCAAGGTCCAGGTGCCGGGGGCCCATCTTCACGGCCTCAACTCCACAATCTTCTTCAACGCCGGGGCAATCTTCATCCAGGCTCCTATCTTAGCTGTGGCAGAGGAAGACTTCCGTGGCCTCTGCTCCGCAGTCTTTTGGTCTTTGGCTATCTTCGGGGAGCCCTCCTCTTTATGTGGTCGCCACACACATAAATTCTGGAAGCGCAGAACCCCAATATATAGGAGTACCACTTAATTCTGATTTGAATCAGCTAATAGCAAGAATTTTTTAAATTCTAATTATCTTTTATTGGATGATTTGAATTTAACTTTAAATAAATTTCTTGCTATTGACTCATTCAAATCGTATTTGATTTGAAATCAGCCAATCGGAATTAAGTGGTACCACTATATATTGAAGTTCCACGTTTCTGGGAATTCAGTGGGCTGCGGAGACCGCATGAAGAGGAGGGCTCCCCGAAGAGAGCCAAAGATCAGAAGATTGTGGAGCGGAGGTGGCGAAAGTCTGCTGCCGCGAAGATGGGCCGCCAGCAGCTGGATGAAGAGAGCCCTGACATTGAAGAAGATTTTCACCGCTCCGCAATCCAAGATAGGCCCCCGGGTGCCTGGATCTTGGATGAAGAGGGCCCAACATAGGGTCAAGAGAAGCCAGAGTTTGAAGTGTCCCCTATTCTCCCAGAAGTTAGCACCCCTAAACAAGTGGTATCCCTATGTGCCTCATCAAATTGCAGCCAACATACCAAAATACTGACTTGATCCCTTGCACCCTTGTCAATCGACACCCTTTTTAAGAAGTGGGGCTCAATTCCGGTCCAGCGCTGAGTTCCAGTAGCCCGAATAGGCCAGAGAGGTTTTGCTGGTCCTCTGGTGGTCGGCCGGCAGTGGCAGTGCAGGGCTTAATTACAGTCTGGTGCAGATTTACAGGAACCCGGATAGGCCTGAGCGGTTTTGTCGGTCCTCCGGCAGTTGGCCACTGGCGTTTTAGCGTATTTCTGTGACACATTATTTAAACATTGATGATAACTTTAGCGACATAGCTTCATAGTTATAATAGGGCAGTTTAGGATTTATAGTTTAGTTTATTATAGTTATTTTTAATTTTTTTTAAAGTAGGCAGATAGCTGGGTGTTCCAGGTTAGACATTACATCAATGTAGGCGGTATTAGGGACTTAGCTGGGCATTTCAGGAGTGTGTAAGTTAGGCATGACATAGGTGTAGACGGTCAGGGGGAGTTATCTGGGCGGTGCAGGGGGAGTGCAAGTTAGCTGGGATGTAGGTGTAGGCATTCTGTGGGAAGTAGCAAGGCGGAGTAGGGGGAGTGTATGTTAACCGTGACATAGATATAGGCGTTTAGGGGGAGTTAGCAATACATGCTGGTGTGAGTAGCCTGCACTTTGCTTTGGACACATCGACACAAGATCAATCTGTTCAATGCAGGGAAGTGCAGGTTGCAAGGAGTGTAGCAGTCATGTTTGTCTCACCAGCTATCAGCTGCCGATACAACAGCACCTGAGCTAGTTAGTGAAGGTGTAATTAAACTTAGGACCCCATGGCAATATTTTAAGTAAGCCTAGACAGAAACTAATTTTGTTTCAGTGAGCGCACTGTCTGTGCCGTGTAAGCACACTTTGAAGAGGGCCCCCTTCCTCCCCAGTAAAATGCAGATGATGCTGCAATGTGGGCTGTGACATCATGCTTCCATTGACTTCCATGGGAGCGACATTGCTGCTCGCCGGTATCGATTGGACATGCTCCTTTTTTATGCAGACGGGGCAATCAAAGCAGTTTCGATGTTTTGAATATCAGTGCCGTAGAATCTAGCTGTAGTGTGTGTAATATAATATAATTATTGGTTCTAATGCAGACATAACAATGAATATGCCAAATTAAAGTGATTAGTTAAAGAGACAGTCTACTCCAGAATTTGTATTGTTTAAAAAGATACGGTTATATTAAAATACTTTTTACCTCTGCTATTACCTTGTATCTAAGCCTCTGCAGACTGCCCCCTTATTTCAGTTCTTTTGAGAGACTTGCATTTTAGCCAATCAATGCTAATTCATAAATAACTTCATGGGAGTGAGCACACTGTTATCTATATGGCACACATGAACTAGCAGTGTCTAACTGTGAAAATCTGTCAAAATGCACTGAGATAAGAGGCAGACTTCAAGGGCTTAGAAATTAGCATATGAACCTACCTAGGTTTAGCTTTCAACAAAGAATACCAAGCAAATTTGATGATAAAAGTAAATTGGAAATTTGTTTAAAATGACATGCCCTATCTGAATTATGAAAGTTTCATTTTAACTAGACTGTCCCTTTAAGAAATGATTAAATAGAATCATGTAGCTTGTAACCTACTATATTCATTTGTTTTGTTTATTCTGTTATATGTAACTTTATTTATTTTTTACTTTTTTTACCATGAATTAGTGTCATTTTGTATCTCTAATCATGTACCCATGGATTCAGTTTTTAACAAATATATAATGATAATAATAGACTATGTAATCTGTGTCAAGGGTTTATCAGAGGCACCTTGTTTCTCATGATGCTAACTCAACTTGTTACTGATAGCTGCCTTGTTGCAACCGCCAGCTTATTTGAGCCTTTATGTCTGCAAGAATGTGTCATCTGAGACTTGTGTCCTGACTTCTCAGCATGAGCAATGGGCCTGAAAATTAAAAAAAAAACATTCAAGCTAAAATTTGCCTTTCTAAAATAAGAGACCTTACTGTTGAGACTTATTACTTCACCAGATCACAGAACTGTAAAGAATTGAGCCCTATGTCTTGGCTGCCACTTATTTTATAAAATATAATAGTTTCTGTACTCCAGGGAACTTTTTTTTGTATCATGTTTTATTAAAAGCAAAACACCAATGTTTTAGTACCTAATAAGTATATGTTACCCATGCACTGAGAGCAAACGCATTTGCTAAAAACAAGGCAAACAAATTTAATGGAAAATCAATCATTTCCTACATACAATATGCTTAAATGTGTAGTGACCTCTAGTGGTCACCTTCCTTATAACATCACTTAAAAAAAAAGTGTGGTTAAAAAAATAAAATGGGTCTCTAAACATAGGTGGGTTATATTCCATTCCTCTCGGGGACATACTCAATCACTCTTAATCTAATCAGAAGAATATGATTATATTTGTTGAATTGTTTGGTGGTTTTATGCCCATAACCAGAGGCGACTCTTGAGTTACTGAGGTTCAAATATGAGACCCTCGCCACGAAACAAATACAAAAATGAACCAAATAAATCTGAATATGAATTGATCTAGATTTCGCTGAAAGAGTAGAACAAAAAGGTAGAAAGTGAGAGTATAAAGAGTGAATAGAGAGGGTAAAGAACGGAGGAAGCAAGAGGTGAGGTAGATTGGAAAAAAGGAGAATGAAGAAAGAGGCAAAAAATAGTGAACTATATACATAGAAAAAAAGGGAAAGAGATAATGGTAAACAAGACGAGAAAGATAAAGAGAGGCTAAAGTTAATAGAGGAGAGAGAGAAAGAAGAGAAGAAAGAGAGGAGAAGAGAGAAAGGAAATAGAAAAATGAGAATTGGAGAGTGGAGGAAGTGATGAAGGAAATAATAAGAGAGGAGTGACAGAAAATAGAGAGGAGAGAATAAAGAGAGTGTAAAAAGGAGGAGAGAATAAAAAAGATAGTGTACAAAGACAAAAGAAAGAGGAGAGGACAGTGGAGAGATGGAGAGAGAGAGGAAATAAAGAAGAGAGCAGGGAGAGACAAAAGAAAGTGAAAAGGGTGCTGGAGATAAGAAGAGAAGGTAGATTGGAAGAAGAGTAAATAGAGAGAAGGAGAGAGTGAGAAAAGAAAGAATGGAGAGAAAGAAGATTGAAGAGAGGGAAGGGAGAGAGGAAAAAACAGAAAAGAGAGGGGTGAGAGTGTTTATAGAATAGAGATGGGCTGACAGAGATAAGGGAGAGCATGAAAAGAGAGATTGAAGAAGAGGAAGTAGAGCCGTGGAGAAGGAGTGAAGAGAGAGACAGATAAACAGTAAATCGAAAGAGAGAGGAGGGAGGGGGAGAGAGAAAAGAAGTAAAATGTGACAGAGAGCGCGCAGAGAAAGTAGAGAGAGAAGTGGATAGTGCAGAAAGAGAAAGTAGCTAGTTAAGGAAGGTCATAGCAGACATGGCAGATGTTGTTATCATTATCAGCATTACAGGCAGGATTATCCTCTGTAGCTGCCCCCTGCTTCTGTTCGAGCAGTGTGTCGCTAGTTCTCACACTAATGTCTCCTCCTTTTAATCACACCTGCATATGTCTACTTGCTGTTTGCGATTTACACTGTGTTTTGAGACACTAAGGAGACAACAAGGGTGGCACATGCAGGATAGGGGGGTGCACAATATAACCCCACAACCACAACTCTCTTTTTACAGCACTGCATTTTACAACACGTAGTCCCAGGGCAAACAGTTGTAACTGGCATAAAGTCAGGGACAGAGCTCATAGGCATTTCCATATCAAATAAACAGTTGTTTTTTTACTAATTGATGGCCATGCACATGCAGCACATTAGGGAACATTACTGTTGAAGGTAAACTGTACTGTATATTTCCTCTTTTATGGGCTAGATTACAAGTGAAGCGCAACCAATAGCGCAGAGTGCATTATACTTATCGCGACCCTGTGTAAAGAAAAGTCCAAATCTGGTATGACAGGTGAATGGTTCAAAATGTTCCTCTTAATCTTAATGCAGTTGACATGTTTTAGACCGCCCCATACGTTGAATGGATAGTGCAGGGTGCTCTATTATTGTTCGTACAAGTTTTGAGTTAAAGGGACAGTCTACTCCAAAATTGTTATTGTTTAAAAAGATAGATAATCCCTTTATTATCCATTCCCCAATTTTGCATAACCAGCATGGTTATATTAATATGCTTTTTATTTATGTGATTACCTTGTATCTAAGGCTCTGCAGACTGCCTCATTATTTCAGTTCTTTTGACAGGCTTGCATTTTAGCCATTCAGTGCCCTCTTATAGGTAACTCCACGAGCGTGAGCACAATGTTATCTATATGGCACACATGAACTAACGTCCTCTAGCTGTAAAAACTGTCAAATGCATTCAGATAAGAAGGGCTTAGAAATTAGCATATGAACCTACCTATGTTTGGCTTTTACGTAAGAATACCAAGATAACAAAGCAAATTTGATGATAAAAGTAAATTGGAGACATGTGCAACGCTAAAAATTTTGTTTCATTTTCATTCGTTAAATAAATAATTTTGTTTCGGCAAATTAGTTTAGTTAAGTTAAAAAAAAAATAGTTTCAGCAAATTAGTTATGTTAAGTTAAATTGTTTTTTCAGATCCGTTCGTTATTTCGTATCCATTCTTTATTCATATCCATTATTCTATTCTAAACTTTAGAATAGAATAATGCATATGAATAAAGAATGGATCCGAAAAAACGAAAGGATTCGAAAAAATGATTTAACTTAACATAACTAATTTGCCACCGATTGCTGAAACAAAATTATCTAAAACCGCCGTCAACCACATCGCCAACACTAAATAAAGCTATTAACTCCTAAACTGCTGTAGCCCCACATTGCCAACACTAACTAAACCTATTAACCTCTAAACCGCCATTCCCGACATCGCCAACACTAACTAAATCCTATTAATCCCTAAACCGCCATACTCCCACATCGCCAACACTAACTAAACCTATTAATCTCTAAAGCGCCATTCCCCGACATTGCCGGCACTAAATAAAACACTAAAAAAACATATTAACCCCTAAACAGCCATACCCCACATCACCAACACTAACTAAACCTATTAACCTCTAAAGCGCCACTCCCCACATCGCAACTAGCTAAATTAAACTATATTAACCCCTAAACCTAACACCCCCTAACTTTAAAATAATTAAAATAGACCTAAATTAAAGAAACAATTATTAATTAACTACCTATTTAATAATAAATACAAACTTACCGTGAAATAAAAATAAAACCTAAGCTTAAACTAAAAAAAACCTTACATTACTAAAAATAAAAAAATAACATTACAAAAAAATTAAAACTAAAATTACAAAAAATAAAAAAACTACATTTTCAAAAAATGAAAAATAAATAATAAAATTATTCCTATTCTTATACCCCGTTTAAAACCCCACCCCCAAAAAAACCTTAATCTATAATAAACTACCAAGGCCCCTAAAAGGGCCTTTTGTAGGGCATTGCCCTAAAGTTAACAGCTATTTTGCAAAAAAATAAAAACAACCCCCCCTAACATTACAAACCCCCACCCCCCCAAACCCACAAAATAAAAAAAACCTAATCTACTCATTGCCCCGAAAAGGGCATTTGTATGGGTATTGCCCTTAAAAGTGCATTCAGCTCTTTTAAAGCCGATTAAAAATAAAATAGCCCTAATCTAAAAAAAAACACCCCAAAAATAAAAAATTCCTATTACAGAAAATAACAAACGAAATTATCCAAAATAATAAAAATTATTCCTATTCTAATACCCCATAAAAAAAACACCCCAAAATAAAAAAAAACGAATCTATAATAGGGAGGCGGGGCGTAACCGTGCAGGCTCATGGTTGCATCGTGAGACAGCTCCGGGGCCTTTCCCTGCTCAGCGGTCCATTACATGCTTAAATTTTGAGTTATTGGGCACAGAAAATACTCAATTTGCACATCGAAAGCAACCACAGACCCTAACTGAGTAGAAGGCTCGGCGGGGAGACAGATACTTTTTCCCAATCAGCGGGTAATCAAACACTGCGACGGCACCATCTTGCCTGCTGTACAAGCACCAGCTACGCAGCACCACATACACGGCTGCCTTAATCTGAACCTCTCGGCCATCACTATACATTGACTACGTGACTCCGCAGGGATCAGCACCGAATCGAGGGTAAAGTAAAAATAAAAAAAAAAGAAAATAGCAAGGGTCGCATTACACACAGCTCTAGTGACCGGAGCCATAGTAGTGAAGCACACCTATTAGCATCGACACCGCAAGGGACAGCTTCACCCTCAGGGCTTAACAGCACAAGTGCTCACACAATTCCTAATCAGCAATCTCTAATAAGCACTGGAAAAGAGGGCTTTAATAAAGTAAACTTTAGGCAAAATGGGCAACCTACGGCCGCAAACTCTTTCACTTCAAATTTAATGCTTACAAGCGCATTAACCCCTCTAGAGGCCGCAAATAACAATATACATGACTGCTAGAGGAGGCAACAACCCCACATTAATAGGGTACTACTAGTAGTCTCAAAAATGAACTAATATTTCATCCTTAAAGGCACAGGATTCCCTAATAGAAAACCTCTTGTGGCGGCCATTCTCTGCCTCTGGAGTATCACAAGCCATTTTTAATATCACATGGCAACAAGGAAATCACTAAGAGCTAGCAAACCCACAACAAATACTAATACTACTCCAGTTAGTTCCTTTTTTAACCTCTTAAGGACATATGACGGAATTTTTCCGTCATAAAACAATTGAGCAAACAGAAAGCTGTGTCCTTAAAGGGTTAAACCTAAAGGAAGAGAATCTACCTGTAAAACAAAACTGCTCACACAAGCTCAAGCAATGGAGCCCAGAACACCTGAAGTAGCCCTCTCACCACCACAAGACCAGTTGTCACAGATTCAACAGACTATAGCATCTTTACCATCTAAAAGTGACATAGCTGATTTGAAGTCATTCATTAAAAATTAAATTTCCTCTTTAAGAAAGGATATGAGTGACATGAATTCAAGAATTGAATACATTGAAGAGGGACAAGAACACTTAGAAACCATGGTCAGCGACAACGTACAACATATAAATTGCCAAGACTCCATAGTTCAATCCTTACAACTAAAAGTTGAGGGCCTCGACAATCGTGGCCACCGCAGTAATCTGCGGATTCGAGGCATACCAGAAGAGGTTACTCTGGATGCCCTAATGGAATACCTGTTGCAATTGTTCAAACAACTGGAACCCTCCCTAGAACTTTCTGAAGCCTCAATAGAACGGGCTCATCAAGCTCTCAGGCTGAAAACCACCCCACCAAATCCACCTAGGGACGTCATTATGAAGTTTGTTAACTTTCATCAGAAAGAGGCCATATGGAAACAGGTGAGAAGTCATAGATCAATACCACACCAGGGTCATAACCTTCAAATATACCAGGACCTTTGCCCTGCAACAATTGAAAGAAGAAGATCTCTACGCTTTATCACAACCACTTTACAGGAACATAACATAAAATACAGCTGGGGCTACCCGTTCTGCTTATTGGTACACGAAGACAGTAAAACTATCATTTAGAAGGACTCAGAGGATCTGGACACATTATCCAAAAGCCTCAACATTACTTTTGAGGCTCCTCCAGTTCAAGACACGACAAAAACCGGCAACATACAAGTCCGCCCTCCTAAACAACAAAACCCAATGTGGACCAAGGTATCTAGAAGACGCTCAAAGGATGCTGCACCCGAATGAACATTTGTTTCCTAAACTAGAAGGAATTTCAATTTCCCATGATAATATACCGGACAAGTACAGGTCGTATAAGAATGTTTAATTATATGCTTGTAGCACCGTACACTAGGTAAAACTAGAATGTTAGTCCTCAGATGTAAAATTGGGTCAGAATTGAGGCCCTTGCATAGATAGAAATTCTAGACGATCTAAAATTGCTTTTTAAATCTAGATCACTGGAGAAAAAAAAAAAAAAAAAAGGGAATTGTGTACTACAATATAATTCTGCATTTCTCTTGTTTGTAATGTTTACTTATCGTCGTTTTCAATATTAACTTAGGAAAATTAGCTTGGTTTTAATGTTGCCATGTTTGAAATGTTTGATATGCTGTAAGTATGTAAGTATATTTACAAGGCACACTTTAAGTGAAGCCGCTCTGGATAAACTTAACATCTAGACACATTTATAGCATCACCTTGCAAATTGAGTTTAGTAAGTTACAATAGTTATAGATTAACGTAAAATAATTGTATGCCGTATTGACAGGCCGTTGAAGCGGAATCGCTTCCTCACCGAAGTGATTCTATTATTCTTTGTAAATGGTTTTGCTCAAACTGTTTATGTCTAAATTTCTTTCTTTTCTTTTCTGTACTTTTAAGCTGCTAATACTAGTAATTGACAAAGTCACTAGCTATATATACCAACGCCTTGATACCATTAAATATAAATGCCCTATCAGAATAAGTTACGCCATAATGACTGACCAACCCCACAAAAAATTAAACTCAAACTCACTAAAGATTCAATATATTAATGCAAAGGGGCTGAATATACCTGCAAAAAGATCACAAGCATTAAGAGATTTTAACAGTCACAAATCAGATTTAATATTTCTTCAAGAATCTCACTTTCGTAAAGGAAAAGAGCCTCTTACATTTAACATTGTTTGGCACTTGTTATTATGCATCTCACGTACACTCCAAAAAAACTGGGTAGGAATTTTGATAAAGAAAAATATTCTGTTTCAAGAAATCAAGATTATAAGAGATAAGACGGGTACATACATTATTTTGGTGGGACTACTATATGGATGACCTATCACACTAGTCTCCTTTTACACTCCAAACTCCAAACAATCAGTCTTTATTAAAAAGTTATCTAATCTTATTCTAGAAAACCAAAAGGGAATATTAATAATGTGCGGAGACCTAAATATGCCACTAAATCCGCTAGTGGACTGCTCCACCTCACATTCTTCAATACCCCAATTACACATAACCCGAACAATAAATTCACTGAAAAAACTTACTGCACAAGATTTATGGAGAACACATCACCCGGAGAAGGAAGATTACACTTTTTATTCATACCCACACAAACAATATTCTAGAATAGATTATATATTTACTGATGTCACAGGACTTTCACTTCCACTCACATCACCCCCATAACATGGTCAGATCATGCGTCGGTTACAGGAAATCTCCTATGGCCCTCTAAATCTATACACAACTATATTTGGAAACTGGACAAACAAATTTTAGCTGACCCAATTATAAAACAGCAAATCTCCAAATCCTTAACAGAATATTTTAGTCATACTAATATAGAAGGGATTTCCTCGACATCACTCTGGGAAGCCCATAAATGTGTGATGCGAGGTGAACTTATGGCCATTAAAGCATCTATCACTAAACAGAGACGCAAGCATGTCACGACTTTACTCACCAAAATTGAGTCTCTAGAAACCCAACATGAAAGAAACCCCTCTGATCATACATTATTACTAAATATTCAAACTGAAATGGAAAACCTAGCAACACACTTAAATAAGGAGCATAAAAGACAAACACTCCACCTCCAGCAATTGAATTATGAAGGCCAAAACAAACCAGGCAGATCCCTGGTGAGGTACTTAAGACTAAAACAACACAAAAATTATATCCTCCGCATTAAAGATAAAAATAATTAAGTACAATGCTCAACACAGTCCATTACCAATACATTTCTAAAATACTTTCAAAATTTATATAACTTACAAACTGATCCCGACGACAGATCGCACTCCCTGGACAATAAAACAAAAGACATAAATGCCAACCTAACCTCACTTAAATTGCCACAACTCACCAGGGATCAACAATCACATTTAGAAGATCCCATATCAGTAGCAGAAATCCAATCGGTGATTAAGGATCTCCCAGCGGGTAAATCACCTGGCCCTGATGGTTTCAGTAACCAATACTACAATATATTTCAAGAAGAATTACTTCCCCATATTACCACATACTTTAACCATATTGATGATGTACAACAGTTTTCTCCCAGTTCATTGGAGGCCCACATCATCCTCCTCCCCAAACCCAAAAAATCCCTAGACCAACCATCACACTACCGCCCTATTTCATTAATAAATACTGACGTGAAAATATATGCGAAGGTATTAGCCAATAGATTAAATGTTGTCCTCCCAGATTTAATACATCAGGACCAGGTGGGATTTGTCCCTAAGAGGGAGGCAAAAGACAACACGGTCAGGGCCCTTAACCTTATCCAATATATACAAGACAAAGAAATACCTGGTATCTTACTATCTATTGACGCAGAAAAGGCCTTTGACCGTGTTGGCTGGGACTTCCTAAAAGCTACCCTACAAATCATGGGACTGGGACCCAAAATATTAAATAGAATATTCACACTATACACACATCCCAACGCTAAACTATTGATTAATGGCACATTGTCCAGCCCTTTTGTCATAAAAAACGTTACACGTCAAGGCTGCCCCCTCTCCCCCCTTCTCTTTGCCTGCTTTATAGAAACTCTAGCCACCAAAATTAGGCAGAACCCTTTGATCAGTGGTATAGGGATTGATAAACAAATGTACACAATATCACTGTTTGCAGACGACATCCTATTTACTATCACGAACCCTGAAACCTCAATACCTCCTTTACTACAAGAATTTCACAGGTTTAAGTTACTATCAAACTTTCTAATTAACACATCCAAAACTGAAGTTCTAAACATCAATTTAGACTCCCAGACTTTAGCCAGAACTAAACTACTAATGCCTTTCACCTGGTGTCCTCATTCCCTACATTACCTAGGAATAGAATTAACCACCTCAGTGGAGATCACCTTCAAACAAAATTACCTTCCCATCCAAAAAAACATTATAAGAGACCTATTCTCGTGGCTCTCTAAAAAGATCTCATGGATGGGCAGAATAAATGTTCTAAAAATGAACATTTTCCCTAGGCTTCTGTACATAATGCAGACTCTACCGATCCCAATCCCTAAAAATTATATACCCGCTATGCAGAAAGCTTTTAGCGATTATGTATGGCGTAGGTGCCCCCCGAGGATCAACCAACGAATTATGCAGACCCCACATCCAAAGGTGGACTGGGAATACCCAATATAGCTAAATATCCCCACGCCATATTCCTGCAGAGGATTGTAGACTGGTGCATTCATTTTGAACATAAATGATGGGTCCAAATAGAACACACAATGTCAGACACAGCACATTTAGGACACCAAAAGCCGGCCTCAGTTCTCAATTGATAGCAGAAACATATAAAGTTTGGGATACCATATTAGCAGCACATCTGTTTGTCTCACTAACATCCATTATTGACAACGGCCAATTTACACAAGGAACTCACCTTCTAGGAGAAACTTCAAAATCTTTTTATAGAGACATCCCCATACACTTTATATCTTCGAATGAAAAAATTCTACCTCAGTCTGCTATGATTGATAAGGGATATACTTTTTTTCACAATTGGTTCCACTATACTCACGTTCATCATTTTATAACACTTCATAAACAGTATGGGAACATGGTCAGACCCCTAACTAATTTTGAACTTTTATGTGTTAGAACCCCTCCAATAACTCATACCCTTTCAACATTATATAACATTTTAACACTTAATCTCCCAGGCCATATACCCTCTTTCCTTAAAAGTTGTGAAGAAGAACTTGGCATAGTAATATTACCACAAACTAGTATCACCATATTTCAAAATGTTACCAAATCTTCGGTTTCCCTTTCTATGCAGGAGATTAATTTAAAACTCCTACATAGATGGCACCTCTCTCGAGTTAAGTTAAACCGTCTATATAACAATAAATCCAAGTGTTGTTGGAGATGTGGGCATGGCCATGGTAACCTAGCACATATTTGGTGGTGGTGCAATATAATTCAGAACTTTTGGAGAACCATCATTGGGGAAATAGAAATCATATTAGATATCCAGCTCCCACTTGACCCTACAATATGGTTGTTGAATAGACCCCCTAAAATTAAAACTAAACGTATCAAATTATTTAACATAATGGCTAACAGTGTGAGATTTCTCATAGCCAGAAACTGGAGATCCAAAGACGCTCCCTCTCTGCTCATGTGGCAACAAAGAGTTACCAAATTACTCAATATAGAGGAATACTACTTCCTTAAAAATACTAAAATGGAGGTATACGCGGAAATGAACAACTTGTGGGAACAATATCTTAAGAAATAATAGCTCCTTGTTATACGAACAGAGGGGACTGGGCAGAAGAACTTAATGTCTAAATAAACCTGGTAGATTGGAATAGGTAAATAAATAAGAAAGGTATGTCAATTACAATAAGTTCAACTGACTCAAACATTACTATTAAGCGGCATCTTTATACTTTATTCTTTTTCTTCTCTTAGTTTCTTCCTTCCTTTTCTCCCTTTTTCCAAGTATACTCCTTTCAACTGTACTCTCAGCTACCAATATATAGGTTGTATTTCAGAAGTATACTTCTTTGTTTCTTATTGGTATGATTGTAAAATTGTACCCATTACTGCTTCAGGAAGCTGCGACTTCCACTTTGTACTTTATATTGTGAAAATAAAGTTGGTATTTAAAAAAAAAAAAACCCCAAAAAACCAAACTAATCTATAATAAATAACCCTTAAAAGAGCTTTTTGTAGGGCATTGCCCTAAAGTTAACAGCTGTTATGCAAATAATTAAAACAAACACCCCCTAACATTACAAAACCCCCACTCCTCCCCAAACCCACAAAATAAAAAAAACCTAACTAAAAAAAAACCTAATCTACCCATTGCCCCTAAAAGATCATTTGTTTGTGCATTGCCCTTAAAAGGGCATTCAGCTCTTTTACTGCCCTTAAAAGGGCATTCAGCTATTTTTTGGCCGATTAAAATAAAAATAGCCCTATTCGGAAAAAAAAATTACCCCAAAAAAAATCCTAACAATAACCCCAAAATCAGGAATCACAGTTGCTGAAGTCCGGTGAAAGATCTTCATCCCAGCGGCAAAGCATCTTCATCCAGGCGGCTCCATCTTCATCCATTGTGGGACCGGCATCTTCTATCTTCTTCATCCCTGCGGAGGCGGAGCGGTCGGTGGATGCGCGGAGGCGGAGGTCCATTGGTCTGACGTGGAGGTCCTCTTCATGTGTTTGTCTGCCGCACACTGAGGATTTAATGCAAGGTACCCCTTTTATATTGGGGTATCATTGCATTCCTATTGGCTGAAAAATTCTAATCAGCCAATAGAAATGAGAGCTGCTTAAATCCTATTGCCTGATTTAAATAGCCAATTGGATTTTTGCAGATCTCATTGCTATTGGCTGATTTGAATCAGCCAATACGAATGAGAGCTGCTTAAATCCTAATGGCTGATTTGAACGCCTCTGTGCATCCACCGACCGCTCCCCCTCCGCAGGGGTGAAGAAGATAGAAGATGCCGGTCCTGCGATGGATGAAGATGGAGACATCTGGATAAAGATGCTTCGCCGCTGGGATGAAGATCTTTCGCCAGACTTCAGCAACTGTGAGTAGCAATTTTTGGGTTAGTGTTAGGTTTTATTTTCTGTTTTTTCTTGTGGTGTTTTTTTTTATGATTAGGGCTTTTTTAGTTTAAAGGGCTGAAAAAGAGCTGAATGCCCTTTTAAGGGCAATGCCTATACAAATGGCCTTTTCTGGGTAAATGGGAAGATTAGGTTTTTTTTAGTTATTTTTTTTTATTTTGTGGGTTGGGGGGGTGGGGGTTTATAATGTTACTGGGTGTTTGTTTTAATTTTTTGCAAAAGAACTGTTAACTTTAGGGCAATGCCCTACAAAAGGCCCTAAGGGATTAAATGCCCTACATCTCCTGAGTGTCTGCTTGTAACTTAACTTAACATAACTTAACACTTAATATAACTTATTAAATAATAAATAACAACACAACACAGTTTGTGGGTGAAAGACCCGTGGGTCGCATTTATTGGTACCAGCCGTGGAACTGTCAGGTAACTTAACCACGGGTGGCAGCAATTGGGGCCTACATTCTAACTATGGATAATCCGTTCTAGAAAATGGCCAAGGGACACTGCTGCAGACCACAAGGCGGAGATACTCACGCAGCTTTCATATTAGGGGTTTTCGGCCCAACAATAATCAGCCCGAGCACGCCCAAGCATACCAAGCCTGTGACGTCACCATGACCGCAATGGCCGTTACTCAAACCTCCTTCCAGTCTGCAGCCGTGATCCTGACCACCCGCCAGAGTAGGGTGCAAGCATTAGAAACTCCAAACCTGTAGGTCCAGCCTTGACTTGACGAACAGCATATCAATAACTGGGGAGTTCAAAATTACCATCCTTGGTCTTAGGGAAGTAGTTCGAGTAACCCTCTTCCAGCCTCAGACACCTAGTCTCGAATAGAGACCTAACAAAAACCGATTGCCGCCTTCTATATATTTATCCGAATCAATAGAGCATTACAATTTCCAATCAGTAATGCAGAGAATCAAATCAATAATGCATTACAATTGCCAATCCGTAATGCATAACTAATCCAATCAAAGATGGATAACAAAACAAAACAACAGTGCATAACAAATTCAACAACAGTGCATAACAGGGCTGGGCGGGTGGGGAAAGATCTTCTGGGAGTACACAGGAACAAAGAGGAAGTGGAATCCCTGCACATCCTTCTTATAAGGTTAGTAAACCCCTCCCAACACAATGCAACATTGTAACTAACACACACACACAGCAGCACTCACTCCTCCAGGCCTTAACCCTTAGCTACGCTCCGGGCTATTTGCCCTGCACTTTCTTAAGGGATTAAAGGCCTACATCTCCTGAGTGTCTGCTTGTAACTTAACTTAACATAACTTAACACTTAATATAACTTATTAAATAATAAATAACAACACAACACAGTTTGTGGGTGAAAGACCCGTGGGGCGCATTTATTGGTACCAGCCGTGGTACTGGCAGGTAACTTAACCACGGGTGGCGGCAATTGGGGCCTACATTCTAACTATGGATAGCCCCTTCTAGAAAATGGCCAAGAGACACTGCTGCAGACCACAAGGCGGAGATACTCACGCAGCTTTCATATTAGGGGTCTTCGGCCCAACAATAATCAGCCCGAGCACGCCCAAGCATACCAAGCCTGTGACGTCACCCTGACCGCAATGGCCGTTACTCAAACCTCCTTCCAGTCTGCAGCCGTGATCCTGACCACCCGCCACAAGAGACTGACCTGCATATTCACTGGTCCTGACTCTTGCAGCCACCCTATACTCTTAGGAGTAACTCCTGCCTGATGTTCTGCAAGAACAAATCTACTCCTGCCGGTTCTAAATGAACCCCATCCTGCCTATACAAACCCTTATGGGCTGCCGAGATTTTCCCGTGCTCTACCACAAAACCCTTGAGTTCAACTACCTGCTTCCTCAGGTCCCTATTGATCTTTTTCCTGACCTGGAAAGCTGCCTTATGACACACCATGTGCCTCCATCTTAATCTAGGGATCACATTCGACCACCCGATTCTCACACCTGGAAACCAGAGTTTGAACTGCCTCAGGTCTGACTGCATTGCCCGAATTAGATCCAATGTGGGAATGGCTCCCACATCGTTGCCGCCGGCATGAATTATCAGAATGTGGGGTTTTTCCCACCTTCTCGCTGTGGTCTGGAGCAATGCAGGCAGATCTGCCCAGGCCAAGCCTCTGCTCCCTAGCCAACGTAACACAGCCCTGGATGAATGAAATCCTAGCTGCTGTCCTCCTGGCATGGCGGCAGCTCTAATTGCGGCCCAGTGCACATATGAATGGCCGACGATCCACACCCGTACAGGACCTGGACGTGTTTCTGAAAACAAAGAAAACAAGAGTTAGCCCGCTTGCAGTAGACCAGATCCTCACAACCTTGGCCCATTACCTTTAGGTAGCACCCCCGCTAACCCCCCAACTCTTGCATACTTGACCCTTGATCCCCGTTCTCAAACATACAGCGGCCTAACATAAGACTTATACCGCTGTGACCTCCACCGCCCTAATGAGCGGATGCGATCCGAGGACCAACCCAACTCTGCTGCCGTCGTCGCTGCCCCCACTCGGAAGGAGTGTGGGGCAATCTGAGACCCGTCAAGACCAGCCGTTTGCGCTGCCCTATCTAAAACCTTCCGAAACTGGTATCTGGTCAGCGGGTCTCCATTGGCATGTATTAGAAACCTGGAGGAGCCTCCTGGCCGCACTTCCAGGTAAGATGACACTAGCCGCACAGGGCAACAGGTAACACCAGGCTGCCCCGGCAGGGAAAGCCAAGCCCCCCGGCCCTCCTGGTCGGTTTTGGACCTGGGAATGAACAATAGCACGGAGTCATCCACCAGTCTGACATGGCTGTGCATGACCCCCCCTGTGGCCGCCGTTTTAGCTCGCGGTACCAACTCGCCAACCCTTAATGCGCCATGAAACGCCATGCTGAAGGCTGCCCGAAGAGCCGAGCCTCGAAAGGTGAAGAACATACCTCTGGTAGGACCACCAGCAACTTTTCCAGCCGTTCTGCCGTAATGGGCTCCCTTGCGTCCCGTCGTGGAACTTCCAGACGGCACCACCCCCTCATAAGCTGCTTTACAAGGAAGGACCGTGACTCATCTTTAAAAGCGTATAGCCTGCAGAAGAAAGCCGCCAGCCAGTGCAACAGAAACCCCTGTTCACCCTCACAGGAAGGGAACTCACGTAGGTCGCAGAAACCTACCCACTTGCTCCAATACCTTACGTATGCCGACCATGTGCTGGGTGCCAACGAAGCCCGCAACAAAGGAATCAGTTGCTGTAGTCCCTCGCCATCTGCCACAAAAAGAGAGGGCAAGAAAGACCATTAGGAGCCGCGGCAGGCGCCGCTGCCCTAAATGCCCCCCACTGGAAGCGAGACAATGCATCTGCAACTATATTCTGCACCCCTGGCACATGCCAGGCCCTAAAGTCAATGTTCCATTGCAAACATCTCAACACCAGGTGTCGCAAATCCACCACAGGCGATGAAGCTGAAAGCCTGTTAACCGCAAACACCATGCTGAGATTATCCGTCCAGAAAATCACAGCCCTGTTACTAAACAGGTGACCCCACAATTCCACTGCAACCAGTATAGGAAACAATTCCAGGAAGCAAAGATTGCGTGTAAGCCCTCTGGCCGTCCAATCGGTCGGCTAGGGCTCGGCACTCCATGCCCCTTCAAAGTAAGCCCCATACCCGGATGCTCCCACGGCGTCCGTGAACAGATGTAGCGCTTGGTTAGATATTGGATCACCTCGCCACATGCAGATGCTGTTAAAGTCCTGGAGAAACCTCTCCCAGACCTGCAAGTCCACCACGAGATCCCTTGTGATGCGAATGCGCGATGTCGGAGCCCTAACTCCGCCCAAACACCGCTCTAACCGCTTGCTAAACACCCTACCCCACGGGATAACTCTCCCTGCAAAGTTAAGGAGACCAAGGAGTGATTGCAGCTCCCGCAGCGAACACATCTGTGCTGAAACCATAGCACGAACTGTTGCCAACATCTTGGCAACCTTTTCCTTAGGCAACCTACACTCTCCTGCCACCGAATCAATCACGATGCCCAGGAACGTCAAGCACGTGCACGGCCCCTCCATCTTATCCTCTGCTAGAGGAACCCCAAACCTGGCCATCATGAACCTCATGACTTTCATTAAAGAAGCACATTCTTGTGAGTTGGCCGCCTCTACCAGGAGAAAGTCATCCAAGTAGTGCGCAACTCTGTCACTTCCAGTTCCTGAGACCACCGCCCAGTGCAGGAAAGTACTGAATGCTTCGAAATACACGCAGGATATCGAACAGCCCATGGGTAGACAACGGTCCACATAAAAACCCCCCTCAAACCAACACCCCATCAGCCGAAGGATGATGGGTGAATCGGGAGAAGCCGAAACGCGGATTCTATGTCTAACTTCGCCATCAATGCTCCAAACGACTGGTAATGGACTGAGCTCAATTCCTCCGGAATGGCGTCGTTTACCGACCGCCCTTTCGGATAAGAGAGGTGTTGTATGAGCCTGAACTTACCCGTTTTCTTTTTGGGGACAACCCCCAGCGGGGAAACAACTAAATCCGGCAGTGGCAATTCCCTGAACGGGCCTGCAACCCTACCCAAGGCCACTTCCTTTCCCAGCTTCTCCCTGACAGCCTCAGGGTACTGAGAAGCCGATTTCAGGTTCTTCCTGTCTCGGGCTCCCAACACCCGACCGACTACTGGGATCACAAAACCCTCACGTAATCTGCTATCCAAAAGCTGAGCAGCCGCCCTGTCCGGGTACCTGCTCAAGAACTTGCCAATGACCTGGACCCTAAGGGGTGAATCCGCCCTTACTCCCAGCGCCTCCTTTGCCCCCAAACCGATCAGTTTGGGTATCTCGCTTCTTGGAGCAATCAGCTCCAGGGTGTTGTCCGCTGCAGAACTTACAGACGTGCTTGAACATGCACAATGTGCCCCGCTCGCACGCTTTGTCCTGATACCGCCAGCACACACCCCCTTGCCGCCGCCGAAAGCGCAATGTCTGCCTACCCCCCGGCGATGCCGCTGTGGAGCCCCCTTGCTCCCTCCTTTCCGCATCAAGATGCGCCCAGAGATGCAAATCCATTGTGCCAAAATCAAGCAATGGGTTGCCCACCTTCTTCTTCCGATATAGCATATCGTACTCTCTCCACGCCCCATCAGCAAACTTTCTGTGTATTGCATCGATGGTGTCAACGTACTTAAAGAGGGCAGTTCCCTGATCGGGAAACCTCTCCAAGTAGCAAGTGGCGTAGACCCGGAAACACCGATGCCACTCCTCAAGGGTATTGGGCGGCCTAAATTTCTTTAAACTTAAAAGCCTCTGCAGACAGTTCAAACATATTCACATACTTACCGTCCTGGATACGCTTCACAGTCTTAGACTTAAGGTGTGCGTGCAAACTGTGTACCTGGCACAAATAAGTATCCCCATGTACCGCTGCCTTTCTGTTCACCGCCTGTGGTGACCCCCCAGCAACCCCTAGGAGTTGAGATGACTGCGCCACACTACTGGCATTGCCATCCCTGTGATTGCCCCTACTCATCTTTTTCAACATTCTATACATCCTCCTATGCCCTTTTGTGTGCAAACCCAGGGACCCATCTATCTCAGACCCCGAACCTGACCCACTGGAGCTGGAAGAATTACACCGCCCCCTAGGTAAACCAAGTTGCATCTCACCAGAGGAAGAACCCAATGCGGCCTGGCCTTGTCCAAAAGCACTGCTGACTCCTCTAGGCACGAGAGCTCCCGAACTCTGAGTCGCCATGTCCCTGCTGGATGAGGATGTCCTGGGTACCTGCAAAATAGAAGCCAAGAGGGGAGTACCTCGGGAAGAGCCAGCCGTCTCCTCCCTATCACCCCCTTCCTGAAATTCCAGATAACCTTCCCGGTCGCTATCACTCACACTGCATGCCAAACTCACATCATCATCCATACTGGTGGCCAGCCCACTAACTGAATCCTCTTGAAATCTCACGGTCCTAGTCCGACCCTGAGACTTCGATCCCCTAGCCTGTCTCACCTGCCCCCTCCCGGGGCTCTCCAGGCTTTCCCCAGGGCCATCGCTAATGCTAGCATGCCCCCTTTTCACAGCCCCCCTTGTGGCTATTTGCCCCGAGCGTGCTGGTGAGGCCCTGCTGGGCGTCATTATACCCTGCAGGCCTTGCTCCTGGGGCTCCGCTACCGCGCTGTCGCCCCCTGAGCTGTGTGCCATGACAGCCCCCTTATTTGTGGTCTTAGCCGCGGGGGCCTTTCCTTTACTTTGGGCCGCGGCGCGTGCGGGAGCCGCCTTAGCTTTGCCCCCTCCTAACATAGGCCGCGAGCGCGAGGAGGGTGCCTTCTCGGCATCCCCTCCTTTATTGCTGGTTCCCACTGCGGCTCTTGTGCGCACTCCCTGCTGCGTCGAGGGGCCTTGCTGCCCCGCTTCCACATTCTCATTTGCCCCATGACTCCTCACTGCTGCCCCTTGTCCTGGCCCGCCATGCGCCCCCTCAGCCTCCTGAGGCCTAGCTGTCTTGCCCCCAAGAGCGGGTGTCCTCCCCGAGGTGCTCCCTTCTTACCTCCGGAGCCAGGGGGGAACGATCCACTCGGTTTGCTGGCCAGATTGCAAGTGCCGCGAGCGGAAGTGACGTCACCGGAAGTGACGTAAGGACGCACAACGCCACAACGCGGTGGCCATTTTGGATGCCACGAGGGACGACGAACCGGAGGCCTGCACACTACCATAGGCCGAAGCCTGGGCCTGAAGTACCGCCGGACCCGACGACGCACCCGCGAGGACTGACGCCAAGGACTGCAAGAGAGACACCGCCGCCGCCACCGATTCACCAGAGAGGACCACCGCCGCAGGTAAGGCCGCACTGCTCCCACTACCCACGCCAACGGAACTCTCCCCAGAGGTACACGAACCCCTTAAGGCCTCGCTGGGCCCCGAAACTACAGGCCCCTGTCTAAGGCCTACTCCGGAACCCCCGGGTGCATCACCGGGACCCCCGGAGCAGAAACCGGAGCTCCCCTGGGACCCCCTAGGCCCTACGCCTGATCCGCCTAGCGCGCCTGCTCGCCCCTCGGGCCCTACATCCCCTGGGGGCCTACACTCCGACCCGATCGGCTGATAAGCCTGTCCGGGCCTACCATCCCCCACTAAATTCTCCCGTGCAGGAGAAGAAAATAACAAAGGGCAACCCTCCCCCTACCCTCCCCCCCTAAGGGAGAAACGGGCAGACACAGCCCAGACCCATGGCCCAGACCCACCGTGACATTTCCAGAAGGGGATGGTGCGACCCAATCCACGTCCTCTAACTCCATTTCTTCCCATTCGCCTTCCATTGGAAAATGCTGCAAACTGCTAAGCTGAAAGATCTTCTGGGAGTCCACAGGAACAAAGAGGAAGTGGAATCCCTGCACATCCTTCTTATAAGGTTAGTAAACCCCTCCCAACACAATGCAACATTGTAACTAACACACACACACAGCAGCACTCACTCCTCCAGGCCTTAACCCTTAGCTACACTCCGGGCTATTTGCCCTGCACTTTCTTTATAAGGGCTATAGACAGTTTAATATATATGTTATTTTTTTATTATTTTCTTTTAAACGGGGGATTAGAATAGGAATAATTTTGATTATTTTGGATAATTTTGTTTATTATTTTTTGTAATTGTAGTAAATTTTTTTGTAATGTTAGGTTTTTTATTTTTAGTAATCTTATGTTTTTTATTTTTAGTAATGTTAGGTTTTATTAGTTTAAGCTTAGGTTTTATTTCACAGGTAAGTTTGCATTTATTTTAACTAGGTAGTTAGTAAATAGTTATATTGTAACTAGCTTAGGTTTTATTTTTATTTAACAGGTAAGTTTGTATTTATTTTTAAATAGGTAGTTAGTTAATAATTGTAACTTTAATTTAGGTCTATTTTAATTATGCTAGGTTTAGGGGGTGTTAAGTTTAGGGGGTGTTAGGTTTAGGCGGGGTTAATATAGTTTAAATTAGGTAGTTGCGATGTGAGGGCGGTGATTTAGGGGTTAATAGGTTTAGTTAGTATTTTAGTTAGTGTTGGCGATGTGAGTGTATGGCGGTTTATGGGTTAATAGGTTTAGTTAGTGTCGGCGATGTTGGGAAACGGCAGTTTAGGGGTTTATAGCTTTATTTAGTGCTTTAGTTAGTGTCGGTGATGTCGGGGAACGGCAGTTTAGAGGTTAAAAGGTTTAGTTTGTGTCGGCGATGTTTGGGAACTGCGGTTTAGAGGTTAATAGGTTTAGTTAGTGTCGGTGATGTCGGGGAATGGCGGTTTAGGGGTTAATAGCTTTATTTAGTATTTTAGTTAGTGTCGGAGATGTCGAGGAATGATGGTTTAGAGGTTAAAAGGTTTAGTTAATGTTGGTGATGTTGGGGAATGGCGATTTAGGGGTTAATAGCTTTATTTAGTGTCTGTGATGTCGGGAAACGGCGGTTTCGAGGTTAATAGGTTTAGTTAGTGTCGGCAATATCAGGGAATGGCGGTTTAGGGGTTAATAACTTTATTTAGTGCTTTAGTTAGTGTCGGTGATGTCGGGGAATGGTGGTTTAGAGGTTAATAGGTTTATTTTGTGCCGGCGATGTTTGGGAACTGCGGTTTAGAGGTTAATAGGTTTAGTTAGTGTCGGCGATGTCGAGGAATGGTGGTTTAGAGTTTAATAGGTTTAGTTTGTGTCGGCGATGTTTTGGAACTGGGTTTAGAGGTTAATAGGTTAAGTTAGTGTCGGCGATGTTGGGGTACTGCAGTTTAGATTAGAACAATGAAAAATTACGAATATGAATAAAAAATTTATAAGATTTATTAATTTTCTGAATTTTAGCTATGGTGCCGATTCAGAAATTCGTATTCATTTGAATCTATGAATCGGCCAAAATTAGTTCGAAAACGAAATTCGTCCGAAATGAATTGCACATGTCTATTGGAAAGTTGTTTAAAATGACATGCCCTATCTGATACATAAAAGTTTAATTTGGACTAGACTGTCTCTCAAAGTGCTGCGCTCAACTGCAGTACAAAATAGAGCTGGAAAATTTAGTGCCATTGAAGTAAATTGTTAATGCTTTAATATATGCAAAACACATGTATCATATCTTAAAATAAACATTTCACTTATATATATGTATATATATTTTTTTATATATATATATATATATATATATATATATAACTCATTGTGTAGTTCATTAACAAATCTAGACAGGCCCAGAGACTTGTTTTCCCACAGAAAACCTCTGAATTACATTGTTTCCAATGCGGCAAAGGATTCTGGGTAAGATATGCAAATTAAGTACACAATGACACACCTTTTTACTTCAGTCTGCTTTTCAGCAGGTTCATTTTACGCCAAAGTATCGCTGTTCATTTTGGCGTATCTTACCCAGAATCCTTTGCTGCATTGGAAACAATGTGATTTCTGTGGGAAAACAAGCCTCTGGGCCTGTCTAGATTTGTTACTGAACTACACAATGAGTTATTTTTTCTATATTTTGGGCGTTGTGGAGGATTTTAAACTCGCCTTTTATCTCCCCCTAATTTAAAATGTTGTTATATATATATATATTAAATGCAAAACAAAGGTTTTTTATTGGCATACATGTTTTAACAGTGATTTAAAAGGATATGCTATATGACAAGGTGTTGGACTAACGAGGTGTGTGTATGTGTAGCAGATCTTCAGCTTAATGCTTGAGAAATAGCCAACATGAGTTGTCAGCAAGCCTCCAAAGTCTACTATGTGTGGGATTTACCGATTTAGCTCATCTGTATTATCCAACATCCAGATGTTAGCGTGACCTAGAATTTTGCTCAAGCACTAATTTATTACTTTAAAAATAAAAGCGCTGTTGATTTAACTTGAGCAGTGTTACTTATAATCTAGGTCTATGTGTTTCCATTAACCGGATAACCCTTTTACCCTGAATGAGACATGTGCTCATAATTTACATGTGGGTCCCGATGATCTAGAGCTTTGCTCTCAGGTAAAATTATCTCAGAAATCTCAATAGTACAGCCTCTCTCTGCTCCCTGCCACTGATCCCAAGCAGGTGATGTTGCCCAACGGCCCTTAAAGGGACAGTATACAGTATGCCGCCCCCGACACCGTCGCCACCTACATTATACTTATTAACCCCTAATCTGCTGCCCCTAACATCGCCGCCACCTACATTATACTTATTAACCCCTGATCCACCTACATAAATTTAATAACCCCTAATCTGCCACCCCCAATGTCGCCGCCACCACTATACTAAAGTTATAATCCCCTAAACCTAACCCTAAGTCTAACCCTAACACCCACTAACTTTAATAAAATTAAAATAAATCTAAATAAAAATTACTATCATTAACTAAATAATTCCTATTTAAAACTAAATACTTACCTATAAAATAAACCCTAAGATAGCTACAATATAACTAATAGTTACATTGTAGATAGCTTAGGTTTTATTTTTATTTCACAGGTAACTTTCGCCTAGATTTAGAGTTCTGCATTAGCCGTCAAAAGCAGCGTTAAAGGGACAGTCTACACCAGAATTTTTATTGTTTTAAAAGATAGATAATCCCATTATTACCCATTTCCCAGTTTTGCATAACTAACACATTTATAATAATATACTTTTAACCTCTGTGATTATCTTGTATCTAAACCTCTGCAAACTGCCCCTTTTTTCAGTTCTTTTGACAGACTTGCAGTCTAGCCAATCAGTGCCAGCTCCCAGATTACTTCACGTGCACGAGCACAGTGTTATCTATATGAAATATGTGAACTAACACCCTCTAGTGGTGAAAAACTGTTAAAATGCAATCTGAAAGAGGTGGGCTTCAAGGTCTAAGAAATTAGCATATTAACCTCCTAGGTTAAGCTTTCAACTAAGAATACCAAGAGAACAAAGCAAAATTGGTGATAAAAGTAAATTGGAAAATTGTTCAAAATTACATGCTCTATCTGAATCATGAAAATTTATTTTGGCCTAGACTGTTCCTTTAAGGGGTCCTAACGCTGCTTTTGGCCGCCCGCTGGTATTTAGAGTCAGGCAGGAAAGGGTCTAACGCTCACTTGCGTATCCTATCTTTTCAATGGGATCTTCCTAACGCTGGTATTTAGAGTCTTGGCTGAAGTGAGCGGTAGACCCTCTACCGACAAGACTCCTACCGCCCATGGAAAGGCTGTAGTTAAGAGCTTTATGGGCTAACGCCGGTATATAAAGCTCTTAATTACAGTGCTCTAAAGTACACTAACACCCATAAACTACCTATGTACCCCTAAACCGAGGTCCCTCCACATCGCCGCCACCCTAATAAATATTTTTAACCCCTAATCTGCCGACCACACATCGCCGCCACTGACGTTATACTTATGAACCCCTAATCTGCTGCCCCTAACATCGCCGACCCCTATATTATATTTATTAACCCCTAATCTGCCCCTCCCCAACGTCACCGCTACCTAACTACACTTATTAACCCCTAATCTGCCAACCGGACCTTGCCGCCACTATAATAAATGTATTAACCCCTAAACCGCCGCACTCCCGCCTCGCAAACACTATAATAAATAGTATTAACCCCTAATCTGCCCCCCCCAACGTCGCCGCCACCTTCAACTTCAAGTATTAACCCCTAATCTACCGACCGGAACTCGCCACTACTATAATAAATGTATTAACCCCTAAAGCTAAGTATAACCCTAACCCTAACACCCCCCTAAATTAAATATAATTTTAATCTAACGAAATAAATTAACTCTTATTAACTAAAGTCTTCCTATTTAAAACTAAATACTTACCTGTAAAATAAACCCTAATATAGCTACAATATAACGAATAATTATATTGTAGCTATTTTCGGATTTATATTTATTTTACAGGCAACTTTGTATTTATTTTAACTAGGTACAATAGCTATTAAATAGTTATTAACTATTTAATAACTACCTAGTTAAAATAAATACAAAGTTTCCTGTAAAATAAATATAAATCCTAAAATAGCTACAATATAATTATTTGTACTGTAGCTATATTAGAGTTTATTTTACAGGCAAGTATTTAGTTTTAAATAGGAATACTTTAGTTAACTTTAGGAATTTTATTTTGTTTAATAAAATTTTATTTATGTTAGGGGGTGTTAGGGTTAGGGTTAGAGTTATGTTTAGGGGTTAATAACTTTATTATAGTAGCGGCGACGGTGCGGGCGGGAGATTAGGGGTTAATATTTGTAGGTAGGTGGCGGCGATGTTAGGGAGGGCAGATTAGGGGTTAATACAATTTATTATAGTGTATGCGAGGCGGGAGTGCGGCGGTTTAGGAGTTAATACATTTATTATAGTGGCGGCGAGGTCCGGTCGGCAGATTAGGGGTTAATAAGTGTAGTTAGGTAGCGGCGACGTGGGGGGGCAGATTAGGGGTTAATAAATATAATATAGGGGTCGGCAGTGTTAGGGGCAGCAGATTAGGGGTTCATAGGGATAATGTAGGTTGCGGCGGTGTCCGGAGCGGAAGATTAGGTTTAATAATAATAATATGCAGGGGTCAGCGATAGCAGGGGCAGCAGATTAGGGGTTAATAAGTGTAAGGTTAGGGGTGTTTAGACTCGGGGTTCATGTTAGGGTGTTAGGTGCAGACTTAGAAAGTGTTTCCCCATAGGAAACAATGGGGCTGCGTTAGGAGCTGAACGCTGCTTTTTTGCAGGTGTTAGTTTTTTTTTTCAGCCAGCTCAACCCCATTGTTTCCTATGGGGATATCGTGCACGAGCACGTTTTCCCAGCTTACCGCTACCGTAAGCAACGCTGGTATTGAGGGTTGAAGTGGAGCTACATTAGGCTCAACGCACCCTTTTTTGAGCCTAACGCAGCCCCTCAGACAACTCTAAATACCAGCGTTGTTTGGAAGCAGCGGTAGGAAAAAAAGCTGCGTTAGCTACTCGGTCTTTACTGACAAAGCTCTAAATCTAGCCGTTTGTATTTATTTTAACTAGGTAGAATAGTTACTAAATAGTTATTAACTATTTACTAACTACCTAGTTAAAATAAATACAAATTTACCTGTAAAATAAAACCTAATCTGAGTTACACTAACACCTAACCTTACACTACAATTAAATAAATGACATTAATTAAATACAATTAACTAAATTACAAAAAACAAACACTAAATTACACAAAATAAAAAAGAAATTATCAAATATTTAAACTAATTACACCTAATCGAATAGCCCTATCAAAATAAAAAAGCCCCCCCAAAATAAAAAAACCCTAGCCTAAACTAAACTACCAATAGCCCTTAAAAGGGCCTTTTGCGGGGCATTGCCCCAAAGAAATCAGCTCTTTTACCTGTAAAAAAAATACAAACAACCCCCCAACAGTAAAACCCACCACCCACACAACCAAACCCCCCCAAATAAAATCCTAACTAAAAAAACCTAAGCTCCCCATTGCCCTGAAAAGGGCATTTGTATGGGCATTGCCCCTAAAAGGGCATTTAGCTCTTTTTCCGCCCAAACCCTAAGCTAAAAATAAAACCCACCAATAAACCCTTAAAAAACCTAACACTAACCCCCGAAGATCCACTTACAGTTTTTGAAGACCCGACATCCATCCTCAACGAAGCGGCAGAAGTCCCATTGAAGCTGGCAGAAGTCTTCATCCAAGCGGGCCAAAGTCTTCTTTCAAGCTGGCAGAAGTCTTCATCCAGACGGCATCTTCTATCTTCATCTATCCAGCACGGAGCGGCTCCATCTTCAAGACATCCGGCGCGGAGCATCCTCTTCAATCAACGTCTCTTCCAGAATGAAGGTTCCTTTAAAGGACGTCATCCAAGATGGCGTCCCTTGAATTCTGATTGGCTGATAGAATTCTATCAGCCAATCGGAATTAAAGGGTAAAAAATCCTTGGAACCGCCAATAGAATGCGAGCTCAATCCTATTGGCTGATTGGATCAGCCAATAGGATTGAAGCTCAATCCTATTGGCTGATTGCATCAGCTTATAGGATTTTTTACCCTTTAATTCCGATTGGCTGATAGAATTCTATCAGTAAGTATTTAGTTTTAAATAGGAATTATTTAGTTAATGATAGTAATTTTTTTTAGATTTATTTTAATTTAATTAAAGTTAGGGTTAGACTTAGGGTTAGGTTTAGGGGTTATTAACATTAGTATAGTGGTGGCGATGTTAGGGACAGCAGATTAGGGGTTAATAACAGTAATGTAGGTTGCGGCGATGTTAGGGACAGCAGATTAGGGGTTAATAATATTTAACTAGTGTTTACGATGCAGGAGTGCGGCGGTTTAGGGGTTAATATGTTTATTATAGTGGCGGCGATGTCCGGAACGGCAGATTAGGGGTTAATAATTTTATTTTAGTGTTTGCGATGCGGGAGGGCCTCGGTTTAGGGGTTAATAGGTAGTTTATGGGTGTTAGTTTACTTTTTAGCACTTTAGTTATGAGTTTTACGTTACGGCATTGTAGCATCAAACTCATAACTACTGACTTACAGTTTACGGTATGGATCTTGACGGTATAGGCTGTACCGCTCACTTTTTGGCCTCCCAGGCAAACTTGTACTACCGGCGCTATGAAAGTCCCATTGAAAAAGGACTTTTGGAAAGCTGCGGTAGGTACGCTGCGTTACGGCCAAAAAAGGTGTGCGGTGCAGCTAGACCTGCAAGACTCATAATACCAGCGGTAGTGAATAAAGCCATAACGAGCGAGCTGCACTTAGTCTTATGGCGCGGTCGGGCCGGGCTGTGACTATACAGCTGGCCCGATGCGCTGATTGAATATTACAGACCCGCTCAGCAGAGAGCAGAGAGCGGGTCTGTAAAAGCGCCATAATTTTTACATATTCAAAGGTAAAAAAGGCGTTTAGAACTATAGCACTTAAATAATGTCTGCACTATGAGCAAGAAAAGTGGTTCTAATAAACCCTAAACCACCACATAGCACACCGCAAAGTACCCCACTACAATAGTAACCCCTAAATGGCCAACACCCAAATTTCAAAGTACCTGCCACACTATTAACCCCAAAGTACCCCACTACAATAGTAACCCCTAAATGGCCAACACCCAAATTTCAAAGTACCTGCCACACTATTAACCCCTATACCAACACACCCCACATTGCACAAGCATCCGTCTACACTATTAACCCTTAAACCTCCACACCCCAACATTGCAAACTATCCACTACACTATTAAGCCCTAAACCGCCACATAACCATATCGCAAAGTACCCCTCTACACTATTAACTCCTAAACCACCACAACCCCATCGCAAAGTATCCACTAACCTCTAAAGCCCCTAACCAGCTAACCCCCTAACACCCCAAACCTAACACACCCTAAGTGACAAAAAAACCTAACATTTCATTAAAAAAAAGGACTGCTTTTCTTGTGCTCTGAACTTTATTTCTTACTACTCTTCTGGATACTCCAGTGTTTGATGATTGATCAGACTGCTTTATGGTAAATTACCTTGGCTGAACTTCAGACTACTCTCTCGTTACCTGCCTGTCTCAGCTACCTGTTTTCCAGTGTCGCCAACCTGTTACACCAGTATCATGTTCCAGTACCCTAGCCTTGCAGAGGGTGTTTGCCAAGCACCAGTATCCTGCATTTGCTGGGTCCTGGGCAGAATACATTTGTTGGGCCCCTCAACCCAATGCCTTTTTTTCACTCCCCTGTATGCCCTGCCCCATGTATAACCCACTCCCATGCCAGCATTCAGTGATACCTATATAAAGAATAACACAAAATATTTGACCTCCTGATGCCATAAACACTTCTCATAAACTAAATATAACATATAGATTAAACCATGTCATAGTCTCAACTCTGACATTGCAGGGCCCCCCAAAGAGTGGGGCCCTGGAAGGGTGCCCCTCTCACCCTGTCCAAAGGGCAGGCCTGTGCTTCAGCACCAAAGTCCTGCAGAGGGCATCTGCCAAGCACTGGTATCCTGTTCCAGTACCCTAGCCCAGAAGAGGGCGTCTTCCAAGCATTGGTATACTACTCCTGTATCCATTCCCTGCAGAGAGCATCTGCCAAGTACCGGTATCCTTCTTCAGTACCCAAACCCTGCAGAGGACATCAGCCAAGCACCAGTATCCTTTTCCAGTACCCTAGTCCAGCAGAGGGTGTCTGCCAAGCACTGGTATACTACTCCTGTACCCAAGCCTTGCAGAGGGCATCTGCCAAGCACTGGTATCCTGCTCCAGTACCCAAGCCCTACAGAGGGCATCTGTCAAACACCGGTAACTTGCGTCAGTACCCAAGCCCTGCAGAGGGTGTCTGCTAAGCATCTGTATACTGTTAATGTCTCGGTCTCAAGTGGGCACTCCTGTCTCGGCCTCAAGTGGGCACCCTAGTCTCGACCTCAAGTGGGCACTCCTGTCTCTGCCTCAAGTGGGCACTCCAGTCTCTGCCTCAAGTGGGCACTCCATTCTCGGCCTAAAGTAGGCACTCCTGTCTCAGCCTTAGAGTGAGCTCTCCAATCTCATCCTTAGAGTGGGCACTCCATTCTTGAATTTAGAGTGGGAACTCCTGTCTAGGCCTCAAGTGGACACTCTGAGCACTCCAATCTCAGCCTCAAGTAGGCACTACAGTCTTGGCCTCAAGTGGGCACTCCAATCTCTGCCTCAATTAAGAACGTCTGTCTTGGCATCAAGTAAGCACTCCAAATTCGACCTTAGAGTGGGAACTCCTGTCTTTGTCCCAAGTGGGCACTCCAGTCTTTGGCTCCCTAAAGTGGACACTCCAGTTCCTGACCCTAAAGTTGGCACTCGTGTTTCTGGTCCTAGAAGGTGTAGTTCCAGTTCCTTTGTGGATGTTACAGCTTTCCAATCCAGCTTTCGATATCTTAATCTCCATTTTCTGTACAATAAAACTTGCTTTGTATACCTATTTATTCAAGCATGCCTAAAAGTGGTAGTTCTGTTAAGAAGTCTATTCCTCTGGCCCCCTTTAGAGCACAAGACGCCCTTAAATTTGACACCACCTCACATGAGCTTCAAACCCCTGAACCTGCTCCCATGAGCATGACAAAAGCATAGGGGCTAGATAGGTGCATGGTGGTCTATGGAAACAACAGAGAGGTAAAACATTGATTGGTGGTGTCTTGAAAGAGCAGATACATTCAACATGTGCAAGGTCGTCTATAGGAGGAGCAGAGAGCTTAAACAGTGCATGGTTGTCTATGAGAAGAGCAGAGATTAGACTGGAGCATTGTGGCCTAAGGGAAGAGTAAAGACGTTAGACATGTCAATGGTGGAAAGAGCAGTGAGGTAAGATATGGACATGCTGGTCTATGAGAAGAGAGTTTAAACAGTGCATGATGTTTCCTAGAAAGAGCAGAGTGTTTATACATATTCATAGTGATTTATGGAAAGAATGGGGAGGTTAAACAGTACATGGTGGTCTCAAGAAATAGCAGAGAAGTTAGACATGTGCATGGTAGTCTATGGAAAGAGCAGAGAAGTTAGACATGTGCATGGTAGCCTATGAAAAAAGCAGAGAGGTTAGACATGAGCATGCTGGTCTGTAGGAAGAGCAGAGAGGTTAAACAGTGCATGGTGGGCTGTATGAAGGGCAGAAATGTTAGACAAGTGAATGGGGGGAAAATGGTTAAGAAATTAGAGATATATGTATTGTTACAGAGTAGAAGATCCGAAAAGTTAAAGAGGCAGGTAGATGCATAATGACCTTTGAGGAGACCATCAAGGTTTGTCTGTATAGCACAAAGAAGGCAAAATAGAGGTGAATGTTAATGGTTTAATCGTCTTTTGCAACAAACTTGCATTTAGGGAATTTATGTTAAAATAGCTGTATTTAAATCAGCTTTCTTACTTCCATTTACATATTTTTCTCTTCATCTTTGTACTTACCTCCTATCCCTAACTCTATCCCTTCTACTGACACTTTCTTTAATTCCTCTCTTCACCTCTTCACCCATCATCTCCGTCCCCTCCTACCCTATTCCTATCCCATTTCTTACATTTCTGCTATCTTCTCTTTTTCCTCTTACATGTTTCCCTTTCCATCATGTTTCCCTCTCACTATTTCTTTGAAAACCATTATTTTCAACTTTTTACAACTTTTGATTCTATTTCCTAGCACAATTGAAGTTAACGCTCGTGGGATTAGTGCAACCTCAGTGCTCTGGTTAACTGCTTTGCGAATCAAAAAAGTTTCACAAAACACATAAAAATACATTTAAATATACAGTTACAAAAAAATATTGCACAAAAAATGATAAGGGCTCAAAGATATGAGGTCTCAGGTGTTGAAATGGCTAAAGCTGTAGAGTCTTCGAGAACCTTTACATTTAAACATTGAAAATAGCTACACCATTCTCCTATGTATGTCTTGAAGTCAATTTGGTAAAGATTTTAAAGGTGTGAGCACAGCAAGATCTATTTTCCTGAATTAAATATATTCTTAAATATATATTAAGAATATATATCAATTCTTGAAATATTTAAACATTGTCCTTTTGTATTTCATATACAATAACGCCTTTTGTGTGATATTATACATTATAATAATAATAATAATAATAATAATGATTAAAAATTATTACACATACTGTAAAAATTCTAAACAATTCATAGAACACACGCACATATATAGATATATATATATATATATATATATATATATATATATATATATATATGTTATGGTATCTATAATCATTTTTATTTATTAATATTTTCTTAAATTTTACAGTTAATATTTCAATAACGCACCTTAAGATAACTATGTTTTTATGTGCGCTAACCTGACACTGTGTTACACAAATTTTACATTCCTTTGTTCTTCCAATAGAAAATGTTTTTATTTTTATTATTAAATATATATTTCTATAAATATATGTGATAATTCACCCAAACATTTTATCCCCTTTAAATTATTCCCAATGATCCCTTATACCCCCCCCCCCCCCCACACACACACACACACACACATTTCCTTCTATGGCTGTATCTATATCTATTGTTCTTTTCGTAGAATGCAAATGTGAATAGGGATTATCTGCTGGACCATGCCTAGAAGCTGTGAACTAAGTTGAAATACAATGGCCTCTAGTTATCAAGCTGTCTACTTACCTGCATTCGCCGGCCCCAATACGCTCGCCTAACATCGCCGCCGCGGACCTGAATACGTTCGCCAAATTTATCAAGAAAGCTGTCAAAAAGCCGCGCACCAAGTACGGTGCGATGAGCAGCAGATTGTTGTTAACTAACAGTCATCGATCTCAGTGCTCATCGGCTTATTCGCAGCTTTCTTGCTACCCTGTCACTAAGCACCCACGCTATACTATACAGTTTTACCCCCTATACCGCCGCTCCTGGAGCCCCCCGCAACTAAATAAAGTTATTAACCCCTAAACCGCCGCTCCCGGACCCCGCCGCAACTGTAATAAATATATTAACCCCTAAACCACCGCTCCCAGACCCCACCGCCACCTGCATTATACCTATTAACCCCTAATCTGCCTCCCCCTATACCGCCGCCACCTACATAAAGTTATTAACCCCTATCCTGCCGATCCCGGACCCCGCCGCAAATAAATAAAATGTTTAACCCCTAAACCGCTGCTCTCGGAGCCCACCGCCACCTACATTATATATATTAACCCCTATCCTGCCCCCCCTACACCGCCGCCACCTACATTATATCTATTAACCCCTAAACCTAAGTCTAACCCTAACCCTAACACCCCCCTAACTTAAATATTATTTAAATTAATCTAAATAAATATTCCTATAATTAAATAAATTATTCCTATTTAAAACTAAATACTTACCTATAAAATAAACCCTAATATAGCTACAATATAATTAATAGTTACATTGTAGCTATCTTAGGGTTTATTTTTATTTTACAGGCAAGTTTGTATTTATTTTAACTAGGTACAATAGTTATTAAATAGTTATTAACTATTTAATAGCTACCTAGTTAAAATAACTACAAATTTACCTGTAAAATAAATCCTAACCTAAGTTATAATTACACCTAACACTATACTACAATTAAATAAATTAAATTAATTAAATACAATTACCTGCCATTAAATAAAAATAACTAAAATTAACTAAAGTACAAAAAAACAACTCTAAATTACAGAAAATAAAAAATAAAATGACAAGACGTTTAAACTAATTACATCTAATCTAAGACCCCTAATAAAATAAAAAATCCCCCCAAAATAATAAAATTTCCTACCCTATACTAAATTACAAATAGCCCTTAAAAGGGCTTTTTGTGGGGCATTACCCCAAAGTAATCAGCTCTTTTACCTGGAAAAAAAGAAATACACCCCCCACCAACATTAAAACCCACCACCCACACCGAACCTTACTCTAAAACCCACCCAAACCCCCCTTAAAAAAACCTAACACTACCCCATTGACGATCACCCTACCTTGAGCCGTCTTCACCCAGCCGGGCCTAAGTCCTCAACGAATCCGGGCGAAGTGGTCCTCCAGATGGGCAGAAGTCTTCATCCAATCTGGCAAGAAGAGGTCCTGCAGATGGGAAGAAGTCTTCATCCAAGCGGGATCTTCTATCTTCTTCTATCCGATGAGGAGCGGCACCATCTTGAAGACATCCGACGCGGAGCATCCATCGATCCCAACGATTAAACGACAAATGACGGTTCCTTTAAATGACGTCATCCAAGATGGCGTCCCTTGAATTCCGATTGGCTGATAGGATTCTATCAGCCAATCGGAATTAAGGTAGGAAAAATCCGATTGGCTGATGAAATCAGCCAATCGGATTGACCTTGCATTCTATTGGCTGTTCTGATCAGCCATTAGAATGCAAGGTAAATCCTATTGGCTGATTGGCTCAGCCAATTGGATTGAACTTCAATTCGATTAGCTGATTTCATCAGCCAATCGGATTTTTCCTACCTTAATTCCGATTGGCTGATAGAATCCTATCAGCCAATTGGAATTCAAGGGACGCCATCTTGGATGACGTCATTTAAAGGAACCGTCATTCGTCGTTTAGTCGTCGGGATCGATGGATGCTCCACGTTGGATGTCTTCAAGATGGTGCCGCTCCTCGTCGGATGGAAGAAGATAGAAGATGTCGCTTGGATGAAGACTTCTTCCTATCTGGAGGACCTCTTCTGGCCGGATTGGATGAAGACTTCTGCCCATCTGGAGGACCACTTTGCCCGGATTCGTTGAGGACTTAGGCCTGTCTGGGTGAAGACGGCTCAAGGTAGGGTGATCTTCAATGGGGTAGTGTTAGTTTTTTTTAAGTGGGTTTAGGTGGGTTTTAGAGTAAGGTTGGGTGCGGGTGGTGGGTTTTAATGTTGGTGGGGGTGTATTTCTTTATTTACAGGTAAAAGAGCTGATTACTTTGGGGCAATGCCCCGCAAAAAGCCCTTTTAAGGGCTATTTGTAATTTAGTATAGGGTAGGGAATTTTATTATTTTGGGGGGATTTTTTATTTTATTAGGGGGCTTAGATTAGGTGTAATTAGTTTAAACTTCTTGTCATTTTTTATTTTCTGTAATTTAGAGGGTTTTTTTGTACTTTAGTTAATTTTAGTTATTTTTATTTAATTGTAGGTAATTGTATTTAATTAATTTAATTTATTTAATTGTAGAATAGTGTTAGGTGTAATTGTAACTTAGGTTAGGATTTATTTTACAGGTAAATTTGTAGTTATTTTAACTAGGTAGCTATTAAATAGTTAATAACCATTTAATAGCTATTGTACCTAGTTAAAATAAATACAAAGTTGCCTGTAAAATAAATATAAACCCTAAAATAGCTACAATATAACTATTAATTATATTGTAGCTATCTTAGGGTTTATTTTAGAGGTAAGTATTTAGTTTTAAATAGGAATAATTTATTTAATTATAGGAATATTTATTTAGATAAATTTAAATAATATTTAAGTTAAAGGGTGTTAGGGTTAGACTTAGGTTTAGGGGTTAATAGATATAATGTAGGTGGCGGCGGTGTAGGGGGGGCGGATTAGGGGTTAATAAATGTAATGTAGGTGGCGGTGGGTTCTGGGAGCGGCGGTTTAGGGGTTAAACAATTAATTTATTTGCGGCGGGGTCTGGGATTGGCAGGATAGGGGTTAATAACTTTATGTAGGTGGCGGCGGTATAAGGGGCGGCAGATTATGGGTTAATAGGTATAATGTATATGGCGGCGGGGTCCGGGAGCGGCGATTTAGGAGTTAAACATTTTATTTAGTTGCGGCGGGGTCCGGGAGCGGCATTTTAGGGGTTTATACGTATAAAATAGGTTGCGGCGGTGTAGGGGGCAGATTAGGGGTGTTTAGACTCGGGGTACATGTTAGGGTGTTAGGTGCAGACACTTCCCATAGGAATCAATGGGATATCAGGCAGCAGCGAACATGAGCTCTCGCTGCTGTCAGACTCTCATTGATTCCTATGGGATCCGCCGCCTCCAGGTCGGCGGATTGAAAACCAGGTACGCTGGGCCGGAATAGTGGTGAGCGTACCTGGTTGTTCTTTGATAACTACCAAAAGTAGTCAGATTGTGCCAAACTTGCCTTCGGAATATCTGGAGTGACATAACCATCGATCTGTGTTGGACTGAGTCCGGCGGATCGTATGTTACGTCACTAGGTTCTACTTTTGCCGATCTGTAGGGCTTGATAACTATGGCGAATCAGCCTCGCCACAAGAACGCTGCGGAACTACACCCTGCCTGCCTTCGCTACATACGGGCACAGGATCTGTTTATCCGCTAGCCCGTATGTATCATTACACACTCCTCGCAGTGTGTAATTCCCGTCCCTTCATTCGTGCGACCAATTGCGAGACTGAAGGGGCTGTCAATCACCGAGAGCGAATGAGCTCTCTGTGATTTTCCCTCGCCACCTCAGAGGTGGCTTAGGGTGTAAGAAGCAGCGGCCTAATGACCGCTGCTTCTTACATTGTGAGAAGCAGGCTCGCATATGCGAACCTGCCCCTTAAGGGCTCCGGAGCAGCTCTTGCTGTTTTGTACATGGAGCCCATTATCTTGTTTAATTTGTATAATGTATATATGTATATATATATATGTTAATCTATATTTTAATTTAAATAATTGAAATTTAAAGTATGTTGGGACTTCACATGGAACGTTAATGTGTATATGGTGTTATTGGAGCAACCACAAGGGGGCACTAAAGTATAGAATTTACTGAACTTATTATAAATGATGTTGAGCATACAAATATTTTATCATGTATATAGAGAAATCAGCTATTAAAGATGCTAAAAAAAATTTCAGTGAAAAAGTATTTCTACTTGAAATGTTATTGAAACTAACAAGCCAAGCAGTATGTGCCTAACTGATACTCAATGATCATTTACTTATTGGTTAATAAGGATAACACCCATATATCTATGAAAAAGCCTTTATACCTATGAAAACAATATACTATTTTAGTAAGCATAGACACATAAATTAGAATAAAATAGCTATAGCAAAAATAAAAAACAGCATTTAATTTCCCATCAATATAATTGGTTTTGTTTCCTACACCTATAATTTTATGATATATATATATATATAACACACAGAGAAAACCCAGCACTCACTTACAAGCTCTCAGCTAAGATTTAAAAGCAAAAATGGAAAGGTTAGTCACCGCATCTGGCCAAATGGGACAAGCTCAGGTACCACGTCAAGGTCCTTTCCAATACCTGAGACCCTAAAACAGCCACACAATGCAAACTTTCAAATCCAAACAAACTGAAAACAAGGGAAGGGTGCACAGGAATATGTAATCACCCTAGACATATACAAAACACGGAAGGGAACTACACTCTCATACCGGACCGGGTACACATCCCATGACCCTGCAACATGCTCAGCCCTGGGTGCCACTGGCACTCACAGGAAGCTGTGCTGTCCCCAGAGCCACAAGCAGTTAACCCCAGACAGGTCTGGGTGCAAGAACCATAGGGAAAATTACAAAACAAATTAATATAACACACAGATAAAACCCAGCACTCACTTACAAGCTCTCAGCTAAGATTTTCTTAGCTGAGAGCTTGTAAGTGAGCTTGTAAGTGAGTGCTGGGTTTTCTCTGTGTGTTATATTAATTTGTTTTGTAATTTTCCCTATGGTTCTTGCACCCAGACCTGTCTGGGGTTAACTGCTTGTGGCTCTGGGGACAGCACAGCTTCCTGTGAGTGCCAGTGGCACCCAGGGCTGAGCATGTTGCAGGGTTATGGGATGTGTACTAGGTCCGGTATGAGAGTGCAGTTCCCTTCTGTGTTTTGTATATATATATATATATATATATATATATATATATATATATATATATATGAAACACACATGTTGGTAAGATACACAAACGTACATATACACAAACAAACACAAATATATACACTCCACACACATATATTTACATACATATACACCTTTGAGCCCTTTCCAGTCCAACACCTTGTCATATGTCATGTCCCTTTAAATCACTGTTAAAACATTTATTTAAATAATACACCTTTATTTTACATTTAACATGTATTAATTAGACATGTGCACACCAAAAAAAATTGTTTTGTTGTGTTTTCATTAGTTAAATAAATCATTTCGTTTTGGCATATTCGTTATGTTAAAGGGACACTAAAGCCAAAAATTTTATTTTGTGATTCAGGTAGAGAATACAATTTTAAACAACTTTCCAATTTACTTCTATGATCTAATTTGCTTCATTTTTAAGATATCCTTCATTGAAGAAATAGCAATGTACATGTGTGAACCAATCACACAAGGCATCTATGTGCAGCCACCAATCAGCAGCTACTGAGCCTATCTAGATATGCTTTTCAGCAAAGAATATAAAGACAATGAAGCAAATTAGATAAAAGAAGTCAATTAGAAAGTTATTTAAAATTGCATGCTCTTTTTAAATCGTGAAACAAAAAATGTGGGTTTCATGTCCCTTTAAGTTAAATAAATAATTTTGTTTCGGCATATTTGTTAAGTTAAGTTAAATCATTTTTCGGATCCATTTGTTATTTCGGATCCATTCTTTATTCATATTCATTATTCATTCTATCTAAGCCGCCGTCCCCCCACATCGCCAACACTAAATAAAGCTATTAACCTTTAAACCACCTTCCCCCCACATCGCCAACACTAATTAAATGTATTAACCCCTAATCCGCCACCCCCCACATCGCAAACACCTAATAAAGTATTAACACCTAAACTGCCATCCCCCCACATCGTTAACACTAAATAAACCTATTAACCTCTAAACCGCTGTCCCCTCACATCGCAACTACCTAAATTATAAACTATTAACCCCTAAACTACTGCCCCCCTACATCGCCAACACAAAATAAACCTAATAACCTCTAAACCGCCGAACCTCACATCGCCAACACTAAATAAACTTATTAACCTCTAAACCACCACCCCCCACATCGCAACTACCTAAATTAAACCATTAACCCCTAAAGCTAACACCCCCTAAGTTTGACATAATTAAAATACACCGAACGTGCAATATGCGGTGCCAAGCCGAATTTCCCGCAGGGCTATTGGCTAAGAGGTGGAAGCGTCACCTCTCTGCGAGATAGCAAAGATAGCATTCTGCCGGTGGGCTGCCTTAGCAGCATGAATGAAAGTCCTCTTTATTTGTTCCAATGGTAAATCCTAGCATTTCAGAAATGCTAGGATTTACCATCACTTTAAGGTTCATTCTGAACAGAATGATTTTTCATACGGGCTATTCCAAATCCAGTACCATGGAAACAGATGGCAAATCCCTCCACTACATGAGGACACTAAAAGACACACCGGAACCATCCGTGACCAGTGTGAACTGTTATCCTTCTTATACATGCATTTGTTTTAAGCATGGTATTTGTAAAAAGGATTCACCTTGAGTTTGGGGATGCACTCTCCCATTTGTTTTTTCTAATAGGTTTTGGAGATTAGGAGTCCACAATCCAAGTTTGAGAGAGCTGCTCCAGGATCCAAACAAGGTTTGTCTGACCATAATTGGAACACAACAGACTGGATATAACTGTGCGGGTACTTTCTCTTTGTCTTTCATGATAAATTACATTTTTAAGCATCTCCACCGGCATCTGGTGAACTGAATATTTTTCGAGGAGAGACTCTGTACTATTGTATTGTTTAATAATTTAATATTTTTAAGCACAGTGAGGTCATTTAAAAGATTTATTTATTTGCTTATTGAAAAACTTCATAATATCCTGTGCAAGGGTTATCCAGTTGCAACCAGAAACACTTACATATTTGGGTGTTAACATATAAAAATACATACATAAATATATACACACACACACACACAAATATATACATCATCATTTACACACACATAATATATACACACACACATACATTAGCACAAGGAAATAAATAAACTTTACACATAACGTCTGTTCCATTTTCTCTTAGCCCTGTGTTACTGTGTGTATCCTTATCTCAGGGGGCAGATGAGTCATAAGGGAAGGAGGTTGCCATTCTTAGAAAAAGCAACCCAGCCAAGAAGTTTTATGTTTAGTTTATTAGGGGCATAAATTCGTGAAAACAGGCAGCACAGTAGCCATTCCCTATGTGGTTGCAGTAGGACAGAGGCAGATGTTTAACTGTTGCACATAAGGAGAGTACGTAACAGCAGGATAGGCACTTCCTAACTCACAGCTGCTGATTAACACCGCATCACACAGGGGGAGGGGCTGGATGCCAAGGTTACACTTGTGCTAGTGACAGCTGTGCAGAAAATAAAATAAAAACCTTTGAGGGGGCATGCAGTTATGTGATACTATAATTATAAGGCAACTGTCTTTTTTAACATAAATATCTATTTTAAAAATATATGTTTTTATTTACAATAATAAATGCATCAAGCAAGAATATCTACATTTTAATTTATATATCCAATGCTCAAACTAATATAAATTATACATGACCATGCATTTTATTTCAAAGATTGTAGATATAATTCAGTTAGGCTTTGCATTGATATTCAATATTTAAACTACCTATTTTTAAATTAAAATGTATTGCTTAATATTATTGTAAACATAAACATATCATTTCAAATAGATCTTTATGTTTGAAATAATAACAAACAGCTATTGAATTTATTTTAAGATATCTCCAATACTTTAAGCTAGCTACATTTTACATAACAATGCATATTTTGTCTCAGAGATGCGCTAAAATGCTGGCAGGGCAGGCAAAACCTGCTCGGCTTATCTGGGCTCCTGGAACTCAGTGCCGGACTGGAATTGAGCCCCAGACTGCTGACGGTGGCTGACTGCCGGAAGACCGGCAAAACCTACTTGACCTATCCGGGCTCCTGGAACTCAGTGCCGGACTGGAATTTAGTCACGGACCTCCAACTAAGGAGGTTTTTCTGGTCCTCTGGAGGTCGGCCACCATCTGTATTTTTGGGCTTAATTCCGGAACAGCACTGAGTTCAAGGAGCCCGGATAGAGCAAACAGGTTTTGCTGGTGTCTCCAGCGTTTTAGCGCATCTCTGTGACAAATTATTTAAACATTGATGATAACTTTAGCGACATAGCTGTAAAGTTATAATAAGGTTCATTATTTCTAGTATAGTTTATTATAGTTAGTTATGTTTTGACAGTAGGCAGTTAGATGGGAGTTCCAGGGGAGTGCTGTTTACACTTAACATCAGTGTAGGCAGTATTAGGGACTTAGGAGTGACTTAGGAGTAGGTGTGTAAGTTAATGTTTTGAACATCGGGGCCTCAGTCTGAACTTTAAATGAGTAGTATATTTTTTTCTGACAAATTTCAAAGCTATGTTTATTTCCACTCCTCCTATATTATGTGACAGCCATCAGCCAACCACAAATACATATAATATGTGAATTATTAAACATGCTCAGTAAGAGCTGGTGACTCAAAAAGTGTAAATATATAAACACTGTGCACATTTTGTTAATGGAAGTAAAATGGAAAGTTGTTCAAAATTGCATGCCCTATCTGAATCATCAAAGTTTAATTTTGACTTGAGTGTCCCTTTAAGACAGGTAATTAAAATATTAAATATAAAATATTAAAAAATATTAATAAAGAATATGAAAGAATATTAAACATATTGTAAAAATATAGATATATTTTACAGATTTCAAATATTTTACAGTATGTTAAAAAAAATTTTATTAATGTTTTAATTTTTTTTTTTTTTTTTAATCATTTATTTATATGTTCAACAAAAAGTACAATCAGAAATAAATTTCCACCTTTATATACCACGCAGGGTCAGGTGTTAAGGAAACCAAAACGATATGAAACACAACACACAAAAAAAAAAAGAAAAACAGGATTACATTTCCTTAAATAAATTGGCAGGCAGAAAATAAAAGAAAATACTCTCGTATAGCCTATTTGTACAAAATGTTGGACTTTTATTTAACTAAATGGAGTACCATTTAATCTGCACACATACTATCAACATACATAGCAACCATCGCAAACAAAATCGGGAAAACAAAAGGAAAAGAAAAAAAAAAAAAAACCCTGCCTATCTCCTCCCCTCTCCCCTCCCCCTCCTGCCCCCTTCTCATCATTTTTCCCATTTCCTCTTATCCTATCGTCTCTTGTGACCTACTGATCTTCTTTCCAATTCTAACTATATATTACCCTACACCTCCATTCACTTCATACTTCTCTATAATTAGTTATCCATGCATGTGGGAAAAGATCTCTAGCTACAAGGTCCATAAAAGAATTTGAAGACAAAAATGGAGTCAGGATAACTTTTTGTATAGCTAGAGAGTAGGTTTTAATAATAGGTAACCAACCAACTAGAAAGGTTTTTATTCTCTTTTCTGATATGGTTTTTAAATTAAATGATTCATATATGATTTGGGTTTGAATCTCCTTCTGGATTTGAGATATTCCGGGGACTGTAGTAGATTTCCAATATTTAAGAATATGGTATCTGACAGTTAAAATGATAGTGTTTAAGGTGTTTACGTAGAAACCCCTATTACTGGGGACATCCAACCAGATTATCTCCTTAAGTGATAATGTAATAGATGTCTTGTAATGTACATTAAACCAATATTCCAACTTACGCCATAATTGCATAATTTTCGTACAATACCAAAACATATGTAAGGTATCTGCTTTTGGTTTATTGCAGCGGGGACAAGCCCCGCTGCAGGTAGGATAAAATTTAGCTAATCTTAAAGGGGATAAATAATAATTATTAATAAGCTTTAGATGGGATTCTCTCCAGTTCCTGGGGATTTCACATTTCTTTACACTTGCCATGCTGTGTTTAATTTTACCAGAGTCTATTGAAGGAAAAGAGGAGGTCCAGAATATAGTCAGCTTGTCTAAAAAAATTAATGTTTGTTTAGAGAGCATAATGTCATACATAAGAGAAATAGATGAATTTCCGTTCGCGAATTTTTGAAAACATACATTGAGATCCGACCATGCCTTCAACCTGCTCACATCCCACTTTCGCGTGTTAATAAAATGGCGCACCTGCAGATACGCGAAAAAGTTGGATCTGTCTAACTGGAAGTGTTGTGAAAGGATTCCAAAGGAAATTATTTGACCATCTTGTGGGAGAATCTGGCTAATATACTTGAGATCTTTTTCAAGCCATTCTCTAAATACTAATTGTTTAAGACCTGGGGAAAATTGAGGATTTCCAGTGATCGGTAAGAATGCTGAGAATGTAAAATCTACTTCCATCATTGTACAGCACTTCTGCCAAGCCGCTACAACATTTCTGATAGAGATTAAGGAAGAAAGCTTATTTGGTAGAGATTTGAGAGGGCAGTGTAATATTGCTTTTAAGGCAAAGGGGGAGACCATAAAAGTCTCCATCTCTAAAGATGACACTAACTCCTTTTCTATGATCCAGTCCACCGCCGTTTTAATTATACAAGCCCAGTTATAGAACTTAAAATTAGGAAAAGCCAGACCAACTGCTTCAAAGTTTTGCATTAGTCTATTTAGAGAGATACGCGCTTTCCTGTTGTTCCAGATAAATTTGGAACAGCAGGAATATAATTTACATAAATCTTTGCTGAGAATGAAAAGAGGAAGATTCTGGAGGGGATGAAGTAAGCGGGGAAAAATAATTGTCTTAATTAAATTAATACGCGCTGTAATAGATAATGGGAAAGCCATCCATAATTCCAAATCTGATTTAATCTTTAGAAGCAATGGTGCGAAGTTAAGGCAATACCAGTTTTTCAGATTTTTATGTAGTATTATCCCTAAATATGTAATTGCTTCTACCTCTCTAAATGGATGGTCTTGCAAACTGTTCCTGGTTTTATTAATCCACATGAGTTCACTTTTATTGAAATTAATTTTATAGCCCGCAAATGAGCTGAACTCGTCTAAGCATTGCAATGTAGTAGGAATTGAATAAAGTGAGTTCTTTAAAAATAAAAGTAGGTCATCTGCATAGAGCAGGATCTTAAGAGTGTAGGAGCCCATACTAATTCCTTCTAATACGTCTCTCAGACGAATAGCTAAAGGTTCCAGTGCCAAATTAAATAAAAGGGGTGACACTGGGCACCCCTGTCTTGTTCCCTGTCCTAAGATAATTTTTTGGGAAAGATGACCATTAACAATAAGAAAAGAGATTGGGTTTCTGTAGATTTTCTGAATAAATTGCAAGAATTGATTTTTAAAGCCAAATTCCTCTAAGACTTTAAATAAGTGGGCCCATGAAATAGCATCAAATGCTTTTTCGGCATCTAACGAAAGAATCGCACAATCATTTGTTAGATTCTTTTTTTCCTTTTCTTTCAAATAATGCGAGTAATCAAGAAAAGTCATAATTTTACGGATATTCTTTATGGACGTCCTGGATTTCATAAAACCCGTTTGGTCAGTATGAATAATATTACCCAACAATAAAGATAACCTGTCTGCTATAATTGCCATCAAAATTTTATAATCTGTGTTCAACACCGATATAGGCCTATAAGAGGCCGGGTCCTCTGGGTTTTTACCTTTCTTGAGAATTAGAGTGATATTGGCGGCTGAAAAGTAAGAAGAGATGGGACTATCCGAATAGAGATAATTGTTAAAAATTTTCCCAATATAGGAATTATTTCCGGGGCCAGTATTCTATAAAATTCAGCCGGAAGGCAATCTGGGCCTGCGGCCTTATTTAATCGCATCTTATCTATCATTTTTTTTATTTCCTCGTCCTCAATTGGAGCATTAAGGGATGTTAGTTCATCTTCCTGAATTTTAGGTAACTTTATTTTAGACCAGAATCTATCTTGATTATAAACATTACTTTCCTGGCTAGAATATCGTTTCTGATAATAAGCGAACAGCACTCTACTAATTCCCGTTGAATCCGTGTGGCATATCTCATTTTCTTTAATAGCCAAAATATAGTTCTTTTTCTTTCTATTTTTTATTAATTTTGCTAGGTATTTAGTTGAATCACCATAAAGACTTCTAAATTGAATATTGATTTTGGCTTCTTCATTTTGGGATTTCTGTTCTAGAAAAACATCTCTTTCTCTTCTCGCCTCCTGGTATTTATTCCAAGAACTTGAAGAGCGGTCCTCAGAGAATTTTCTATAAGAATTGCTAACTCTATTAGATAACTGGATTTCTTCAGCCCTAGCCTTCTTTTTACTATTTATTAGATAACTCTTAATTTCACCTCTTAAGACAGCCTTGGCGGCTTCCCAGAAGATCTCAATTCTATTAAGATAAGAGATGTTATGTGTACAATAGTCCTTCCATTTTTGCTTCAACCAATTAGAGAATCTAGGATTATTCAGAAGGTACCGTGGAAAAAACAGTGACTGCGTTCTCTCTGTGGAATTAGTCGGGGAGAGTAGTTAGATTTATTATTGCATGATCGGATATCAATATCTCATCAATTCCTGCGACAGTTTGGACAATCGATAAAGATTCAGAGATCAAAAAGAGATCGATTCTGGAAAAGGTTCTGTGAGCTCTAGATTCACATGTAAATGTCAAAGAATCTGGATATTTAATTCTCCAGATATCGACCAATTTAAGCTTTGAACAAAAAGTTCTAAAATATTTGGCCGTTTTTTTATATTCTTTGGCATCTATGTTACAGAATCTGTCTAATTCTGGGAATAATGTCATGTTAAAATCCCCGGCTAAGATGAGATTCTCCCCTATGAAGGGAAAGATTTTAGTTTTTATTTTTTCCCAAAAACTTCTGCTGTTTTTATTTGGACCATACACACTGCATAGTACATATATAACCTGATTTATCTGGATTCGGAGTATAATATATCTAGCCTCTGCATCTTTATCTATGTGTAAGATTTTATAATCAAGATCTTTATGGAATAAAAACGCTACTCCACATTTCCTATCTGTTCTTGAAGTGGCTATAACCTCACCCACCCATTTAATTTTAAGTTTTGCAGCTTCTATATCAGTAAGATGGGTTTCCTGAATATAGACAATATCTGGTCTTTTTTTTGCAAGTGTTTTAACTATGAGTTTTCTCTTCATAGGGGAGGATATACCGCCCACGTTCCAGGACAGAATATTTACTTCAGACATTTAAAAAAAAAAAAAAAAAGGTTAAAAATTTGTTTAATCATTTCTCCCCCTTTTCTTTTCCCTTTTCCTTTGGGATCTCAAAACTTCCATCTGAGGATTTATCTACAATCCACAGTAATCTTCCCAATAGACTCGTATGCAAGACGGGGAGGGAGAGAGGGAAGAGGAGGAGAGAAAAAAAAAAAAAAAGGAAAACAACAAACTCCCATACCCATATTACTCACACACGTATACACTATACATAACCAAGCAACCATGAACATTGTCAGCATAGAACTTAGATCCGTTTTATCAATTCTTACATTGAAATTTTTAAGTTAACAAACTTTTGGATATCTATAACTTCCTGAAAGATAGATATTAAATCCCTCTCCTCCACTATGACCTTGGCCGGATAAACCATACGAGCCTTGAATCCGTTCTTAATTAACTGTGAGCAGTATGGAGCCATTAGCTTCCTCTTCATGGATGTCTCGTTAGAGAAATCCTGGAAGAGTAGGATCTTGTGATTACCCAGCAGAAGAGGACCATTCTTTCTAAAAAGTTTCAATAGTTCCATTTTATCTTGAAATTTTAATACTTTAAATATGCACATTCTGCCCTTAGCTGCACTATCAGATTGAACTCTCTTAGGCCCTATCCTATGTGCTCTCTTTATTAAGGGTATTAAGGGTAAACTTTCTACTGGCATAACGCTTGCGGTAGCCCAAAAGAAGTAAAATTCATCAGGTCCTCATATTCTACTGTTTCTGGTAATCCCACAATACGTATGTTATTGCGCCTGGAGCGATCTTCCATGTCCTCCAGGCGCAATTGCATATTTTGAATTGTGCTTTCCTGTTTACGGATCGTTGCTTCCTGTACATTAACACGATCTTCAAGATCCGAAATTCTGTCTTCTGCTTCACCGATTCTGGCAGAAAACTGCCTGACTTCGGTAGAGAGAGTAGATAATTCAGAGGCCATACTAGAGATTTCATTTTTGATCATCTCAAATTGTGGTGAAAACACAGCTGAGAGCTGTGTTGTCAACATCTGAATGTCAAAAGAGGGGAGGGGTGATTCACTTAATGTAGTATCGAGACTAATGTCACTTGCTTTAGATTTTTTATCCTTTACTTTGGCAGGCATTGCGGGTGAATTTTTTTTCGTCTGTGTGACGAATTTTTCCATTAATTAAGTCTGGTAGAGATCTTTGCCTGTAAAAGATTGTATGCATTCTGTCTTCTCTAGTAGCCAAACTAGATAATATTGTGATAGAGATTCCATTGTATGTAAAGATATATTAGTACATTTTTTTTGCTTATTATATCTTATTTGTACTAAACCCATTATACAGATTTATACAAAAAAAAAAAAAAAAAAATATTAAGGGGGGGTACTTCTTTATCGAGAAAATAGTGCCTTCATAACTGCTTTGACAGGTTTTTTTCACATTTCACTTTTTCCCCCAAGCCAGGGGGGTATACCTTATATAATTATGTATACACATATCTTACACATTCACTTTAAAAAAAAAAAAAAAGGTCTTTTTGACTTACACTCACATTTCTTTTTCTTTTTTTCCTTCGTATATTTTTATATATTTTGTTTGTTTTTAATATACACACAATTGAAGCCTATTGAGTCTATGCTGCGGCGTGGCTCTTAGTAATTTGTTCTATGTTTTTTTTTTCTAATTTGTCACTGTTGCACTTAATGTTTTAATTTTTTAACCTATAATATAAAAGGCCAAGTGTGTTTGTCCGAAGCTGTCATGCACAGTAGAGACAGCACGAGGACAAACACACCTGGCCTTTGAGTCCCTAGCTGATCTGCGGCATAAGTGGGCGTGACCAGGCGTGAGCGGGGGCGTGACTGATGTGAATGGTCTGAAGGGGGCGTGGCCAGGTGCGGCCGCGCGATAGAGGGGGGAGAGAGAGGGGGGGGAGAGAGAGGGAGAGAAAGGGGGGAGAGAGGGGGGAGAGAGGGAGGGGCGAGACAGGGGGCAAGAGAGAGAGGGGGGAGCGAGAGAGTGAGAGAGAGAGAGAGAGGGGGGAGAGAGAGGGGGGAGAGAGAGGGGGGAGAGAGAGAGGGGGGAGAGAGAGAGGGGGGGAGAGAGGGGGGGGGAGAGAGGGGGGGGGGGAGAGAGAGAGCAAAAGAGAGGATGGGGAGAGAGAGCACAAAAGAGAGGGAGGGAGAGAGAGCACAAAAGAGAGGGGGGAGAGAGGGCAAAAGAGAGGGGGAGAGAAAGAGCGCAAAAGAGAGGGGGAGAGAGAGAGCGCAAAAGAGAGGGGGAGAGAGAGCGCAAAAGAGAGGGGGAGAGAGAGCAAAAGAGGGGGGAGAGAGAGCAAAAGAGGGGGGAGAGAGTGCAAAAGAGAGGGGGGAGAGAGAGCGCAAAAGAGAGGGGTGATAGAGAGCGCAAAAGAGAGGGGGAGAGAGCGCAAAAGAGGGGGGGAGAGAGCGCAAAAGAGGGGGGAGAGAGAGCGCAAAAGAGAGGGGGGAAGAGCGCAAAAGAAAGGGGGGAAGAGCGCAAAAGAGAGGGGGGTAGAGAGGGCAAAAGAGAGGGGTGAAGAGAGCAAAAGAGCGGGGGGAGAGAGAGCGCAAAAGAGAGGGGTGAAGAGCGCAAAAGAGAGGGAGAGAGAGAGCGCAAAAGAGAGGGGAGAGAGAGAGTGCAAAGAGAAGGTGGGAGAGAGAGCACAAAAGAGAGGGAGGGAGAGAGAGCACAAAAGAGAGGGGAGAGAGAGAGCGCAAAAGAGAGGGGGAGAGAGCGCAAAAGAGATGGGGGAGAGAGAGAGCGTAAAAGAGATGGAGGAGAGAGAGCGCAAAAGAGAGGGGAGAGAGAGAGCGCAAAAGAGAGGGGGAGAGAGAGCGCAAAAGAGAAGGGGGAGAGAGAGAGTGCAAAAGAGGGGGAGAGAGAGCGCAAAAGAGAGGGGGGAGAGAGAGCTCAAAAGAGAGGGGGGAGAGAGAGAGCTCAAAAGAGAGGGGGAGAGAGAGAGCAAAAGAGAGGGGGGAGAGAGAGAGAGCAAAAGAGAGGGGGAGGGAGAGAGCAAGGAGTGGGACCGCTGTACTGCAAAAAATGGCCAGTGTGAACGGGCTTTAGGACTAGTATTTAATATTTCAATAACACGCCTTAAGATTACTAAGTTTTCATGTGCAATAACCCGACCACGTTAAATCTAAATCGGCAAAACCTAATGAGCAAAACGCACATTTTACCTTCCTATGTTCTTCGCATTGAATTTTTTTATTATTAAATATATATTTTTTTATATATCTGATAAAGTTTATGTAAAATACATATGTATACTTATATATCTATAGGAATACCATTATATAAAGACACACGCACATAACACATTCACTCATTCATATATACACTCTCACATACACACATAGTACCTATTCATACATACACAAACTCATTTAAACACACACTCATAAATGCACATACACACATATAAATACATATCTACACACACTCATATACAGTACGTTAGTCATACACACACACTCATGAGGCCTAGGCAAAGCAAAGACATAAGGAACCCTATTGAACAACAGACCTAAATATCCCCTTAAGTTTAAAGTGATGGTAAACTGTCCCCTTTTTAAAATCAGATCTGGAATGTAAGCACTATTTTAGATGGAGTTTTATTCATCATGTGCAATGAAGATGCGCTATAACTTAGTTATTAATATAGATATGAAATTCAAATACTCCACGTTACACCACCCACTTCAAAAGTCAATTTTTCTGTCAGCAAAATGATTGAATTATTCTCCAATCAATGCTCTAGCTACAACAAAAGTGCCATATGGGGAGAGCGCTGATTGGACAACAATTCAATCTGTTAGCTCACAGAAAATTTTACTTTTGACGTGGGCGGAGGAGCATGCAGTATTTGAATTTCATATCTATATTAAAAAGCATGTTATACTGCATCTTCATTACAGCTAATGAATTAAACTCCATCTAAAATAACGCTTATATTCCAGATCTGATTTTGAAGTTACACTAACACCTACTATAATTAAATAAATTAACTAAATTAAATACAATTACCTAAATTAAATTAAATTAGCTAATGTACAAAAAAAAAACCCCACTAAATTACAGAAAATAATGAACAAATTACAGAAATTTAAACTATCTACACCTAATCTAATAGCCCAATTAAAATAAAAAATCCCCCCCCCCAAAAAAAACCCTAGCCTAAACTAAACTACCATGAGCCCTTAAAAGGGCCTTTTTTACAGCTCTTTTACCTGTAAAAAAAAAATACAAACAACAGTAAAACCCACCACCCACACAACCAACCCCCCAAATAAAATACTATCTAAAAAAACTTAAGCTCCCCATTGCCCTGAAAAGGGCATTTGGATGGGCAATGCCCTGAAAAGGGCAGTTAGCTCTTTTGCCGCCCCAAACCCTAATCTAAAAAATAAAACCCACCCAATACACCCTTAAAAAAACCTAACACTAACCCCCTGAAGATCGACTTACCGGGAGACGTCTTCATAAGTGATGTCGCGAACCTAAAAATTTCGGTTCGCAAACGACGGACTCAAACTTCTGCAACTGTTCGCGAACTGGCGAACCGGGCGAACCGCCATTGACTTCAATAGGCAGGCGAACTTTAAAACCAACAGGGACTCTTTCTGGCCACAATAGTGATGGAAAAGTTGTTTCAAGGGGACTAACAACTGGACTGTGGCATGCCGGAGGGGGATCCATGGCAAAACTCCCATGGAAAATTGCATAGTTGATGCAGAGTCTGGTTTTAAGCCATAAAGGGCATAAATCACCTAACATTCCTAAATTGTTTGGAATAACGTGCTTTAAAACATCAGGTATGATGTTGTATTGATCAGGTAGTGTAAGGGTTACGCCCGCTTCACAGTGACAGACCAAACTTCCCGTGTAACGCACCGCAAACAACTGCAAACAGTCCATTGTCACAACCACGAGATAGATAGATTTGATAGATAGATACATAGATTACATAGATCAATAGATGCAATATACATTTGATAGATACAAATTACATAGATCAATAGATGCAATATACATTTGATAGATACGAATTACATAGATCAATAGATGCAATATACATTTGATAGATACAAATTACATAGATCAATAGATGCAATATACATTTGATAGATACGAATTACATAGATCAATAGATGCAATATACATTTGATAGATACAAATTACATAGATAAATAGATGCAATATACATTTGATAAACACGAATTACATAGATCAATAGATGCAATATACATTTGATAGATACAAATTACATAGATAAATAGATGCAATATACATTTGATAGATACGATTGATAGATAGATTTGATAGATAAATAGATAGATTTGATAGATATATAATTTCCCAGACAGAGAATTACAAGACGTGCGGTCTGGGACCCATGGTAAAGTTACTTCCTTTTGCAGAATCGAGTACAGGTTGGGGTCCGGAATTGCCTTTTATGCAAAGAAATTGTGGCCGGGTACCTTCCACTGCGGTGTCCCCTATCAGGGGACGTGTATATGGCATGGATTTTAGGAACCGGGAGATGGAAAAAGATGCTTGGACACCCAGTACAGGTAGTTCTCCTTCAGCCTTTTTATACGAGGGTCCCGACCCTCAACAGGCACGACAGCATGAAACACCCCATATGCCATGACTTCCTTTTGCAGAATCGAGTACAGGTATGGCATCGATTTTAGGAACCCGGAGATAATTTTTAGGAACCGGGAGATGGAAAAAGATGCTTGGACACCCAGTACAGGTCGTTCTCCTTCAGCCTTTTTATACGAGGGTCCCCGACCCTCAACAGGCACGACAGCATGAAAGACCCCATATGCCATGACTTCCTTTTGCAGAATCGAGTACAGGTATGGCATCGATTTTAGGAACCCGGAGATAATTTTTAGGAACCGGGAGATGGAAAAAGATGCTTGGACACCCAGTACAGGTCGTTCTCCTTCAGCCTTTTTATATGAGGGTCCCCGACCCTCAACAGGCACGACAGCATGAAACACCCCATATGCCATGACTTCCTTTTGCAGAATCGAGTACAGGTATGGCATCGATTTAAGGAACCCGGAGATAATTTTTAGGAACCGGGAGATTGAAAAAGATGCTTGGACACCCAGTACAGGTCGTTCTCCTTCAGCCTTTTTATACGAGGGTCCCCGACCCTCAACAGGCACGACAGCATGAAAGACCCCATATGCCATGACTTCCTTTTGCAGAATCGAGTACAGGTATGGTATCGATTTTAGGAACCCGGAGATAATTTTTAGGAACCGGGAGATGGAAAAAGATGCTTGGACACCCAGTACAGGTCGTTCTCCTTCAGCCTTTTTATACGAGGGTCCCCGACCCTCAACAGGCACAACAGCATGAAAGACCCCATATGCCATGACTTCCTTTTGCAGAATCGAGTACAGGTTGGGGTCCGGGATTGCCTTTTATGCAAAGAAATTGTGGCCGGGTACCTTCCACTGTGGTGTCCCCTATCAGGGGACGTGTACATGGCATGGATTTTAGGAACCGGGAGATGGAAAAAGATGCTTGGACACCCAGTACAGGTCGTTCTCCTTCAGCCTTTTTATACGAGGGTCCCCGACCCTCAACAGGCACGACAGCATGAAACACCCCATATGCCATGACTTCCTTTTGCAGAATCGAGTACAGGTATGGCATCGATTTTAGGAACCCGGAGATAATTTTTAGGAACCGGGAGATGGAAAAAGATGCTTGGACACCCAGTACAGGTCATTCTCCTTCAGCCTTTTTATACGAGGGTCCCCGACCCTCAACAGGCACGACAGCATGAAAGACCCCATATGCCATGACTTCCTTTTGCAGAATCGAGTACAGGTATGGTATTGTTTTTAGGAACCCAGAGATAATTTTTAGGAACCGGGAGATGGAAAAAGATGCTTGGTCGGTCCTCCTACTTCAAATTTGGGGCACTGCGCGTGCAATCTACTGTGCCACCAGATATGAGTGGTGTGTTAAGTAGTACTATTCATAGCAGTTTAATCCCTGTTATGTGCCTTTTTTTTTGTTTGGGTTTTGAAGCCACAGTGCAGCACCAGAGGCCAGAAAAATTAGGCATGTTCAAATGCCTGAAAAATTAGGTATTGTTGCAGCCGCTGCTGTAGCAGCGGCCAGAAAAATTGATGTTCGTTTGACAGTTAGAAAGTGCCCTAAAACATTGCGGCTTGAACCCTAGTTGTTGGCGGATAAGTCACGCAAGTCATCCGGCATTCGAAGATAAAATACAGCAGCGTGTGGACCATTTTTAGCCCAAGGCAGCTCATCTCATCAGGCCTTTTTTTACTCGAATGTATCGCCCAATGTCAGTCCCTTCGGGATCCATCCCTCATTCATTTTAATAAAGGTGAGATAATCAAGACTTTTTTGACCTAGGCGATTTCTCTTCTCAGTGACAATACCTCCTGCTGCACTGAAGTTCCTTTCTGACAGGACACTTGAAGCGGGGCAGGCCAGAAGTTTGATTGCAAATTGGGATAGCTCAGGCCACAGGTCAAGCCTGCACACCCAGTAGTCAAGGGGTTCATCGCTCCTCAGAGGGTTGAGATCCGCAGTTAATGCGAGGTAGTCTGCTACCTGTCGGTTGAGTCGTTCTCTGAGGCTGGATCCCGAAGGGCTGTGGAGATGCATAGGAGTTAAAAAGGTCCACATGTCCTCCATCAACAACACGTCTGGAAAGCGTCCTGTCCTTGCCGGCGTGGTCGTGGGAGGAGGAGTATTACTTTTATCTCTTCCCCTGTTAGATTCCTGTTGTGCTGTGACATCACCCTTATACGCTGTGTAAAGCATACTTTTTAATTTATTTTTTAACTGCTCCATCCTTTCCGACTTGCGTGAGTTTGGTAACATTTCAGTAACTTTATGCTTATACCGGGGGTCTAGTAGCGTGGACACCCAGTACAGTTCGTTCTCCTCCAGCTTTTTTATACTTGTGTCCCTCAACAGGCACGACAGCATGAAAGACCCCATTTGCACAAGGTTGGATGCCGAGCTACTCATGTCCAGTTCCTCGTCCTCACTGATCTCACTGAAGGTATCTTCTTCCCCCCAGCCACGTACAACACCATGGGTATCAGATAGGTGACAACAACGAGCACCCTTGGATGCCTGTTTGCTTCCTCTGACTCCTCTTATTCACAATCCTCTTCCTGCGTTGCCGCTGGTCCAGCAAGCGATGCTGATAAGGCTGTTTCTGGTGGTGATGGAGACCACAACTCTTCCTCTTCCTCTTCACGCTCATCTATGGCCTGATCCAGCACTCTTTGCAGGGCACGCTCCAGGAAGAAAACAAATGGTATGATGTCGCTGATGGTGCCTTCGGTGCGACTGACTAGGTTTGTCACCTCCTCAAAAGGACGCATGAGCCTACAGGCATTGCGCATGAGCGTCCAGTAACGTGGCAAAAAAATCCCCAGCTCCCCAGAGGCTGTCCTAGCACCCCGGTCATACAAATTACTCGTTAACAGCTTTTTCTTGTTGGAGCAGGCGGTCGAACATTAGGAGTGTTGAATTCTAATGTGTCTGGCTGTCGCAAATCAAGCGCCTCACTGGCAGGTTGTTTCGTCGCTGGATATCTGACAAGTGCGCCATGGCCATATAGGAATGCCTGAAATGGCCACACACCTTCCTGGCCTGCTTCAGGACGTCCTGTAAGCCTGGGTACTTATGCACAAAGCGTTGTACAATCAGATTACACACATGTGCCATGCACGGCAAATTTGTCAACTTGCCCAATTTCAATGCCGCCACCAAATTACTTCCGTTGTCAGAAACCACTTTGCCGATCTCCAGTTGGTGCGGAGTCAGCCACTGATCCACCTGTGCGTTCAGGGTGGACAGGAGTGCTGCTGTGGTGTGACTCTCTGCTTTCAGGCAAGTCAACCCCAAGACGGCGTGACACTGCCGTATCCGGGATGTGGAATAGTACCTGGGGAGCTGGGGGGGTGCCGTTGATGTGGAGCAAGACACAGCAGCAGAAGAGGACTCAGCCGGGGAAGAGGTTATGGAAGAGGATGGAGTAGGAGGAGTAGAGGAGGTAGCAGCAGGCCTGCCTGCAAGTCGTGGCGGTGTCACCAACTCCTGCAGAGCTACGCATTCCATGCTTGTCAGCCGTCAGCAGGTTTATCCAATGTGCAGTGTAGGTGATATACCTGCCCTGACCATGCTTTGCAGACCAGCTATCAGTGGTCAGATGGACCCTTGCTCCAACACTGTGTGCCAGACATGCCATTACTTCCTTTCGCACAATCGAGTACAGGTTGGAGATTGCCTTTTGTGAAAAGAAATTTCGGCCGGGTACCTTCCACTGAGGTGTCCCAATAGATACAAATTTTTTAAATGCCTCAGACTCCACCAGCTTGTATGGTAAAAGCTGGCCGGCTAAGAGTTCAGACAAGCCAGCTGTCAGACGCCGGGCAAGGGGGTGACTTTGGGACATTGGCTTCTTACGCTCAAACATGTCCTTGACAGACACCTAACTATGGGCAGATGAGCAGGAACTGCTACTGAGACTGAGTGGTGGATGGTTGAGAGGGGGCAAGGAGTACAGCAGTAATTGACGTGGCTGAAGATGCTGGACCAGGAGGAGGATGGCGGCTTTGAGTTTGTGTGCTGCTTCTACTCATGTGTTCATCCCATCGGCGTTTGTGATGTGAGATCATGTGCCTTCGCAAAGCAGTTGTACCTAGGTGAGTGTTGGACTTCCCACGACTCAGTTTCTTTTGGCACAGGTTGCAAATGGCATCGCTGTTGTCAGAGGCAGACACACAAAAAAAATGCCACACTGCTGAGCTCTGCGATGACGGCATTCTGGTGGTGGCAACACCATGCGTTGATTGGCGTGCTGTCTGGCTGACCCTGGGTGCCGATGCATGCTGTCTGACTGTGCCACTATCTCCTTGCGATGACCTCCCCCTGCTTCCAACTCATCTCCTCCTCCTCCTCTCTGTCTCCCCATCTGAACTTTCCCCCTCTTCTTCTTCTCTTCTAGCGGGCACCCACGTGACATCCATGGACGCATCATCATCAACCGCTTCACTTGTATCTGACAAATCAACAAAGGAAGCAGCAGCGGGTACAACATCATCATCATCATCACACCATACGTCCATGTCTGTAATGCTGCCTGACTGAGACATATCACTGTTATCTACATCCTCTGTCAATGATGGTTGCGCATCATTCATTTCTTCCAACTGATGTGTCAATAACTCCTCTGACAGATCAAGTGAAGTGCTGTGGTGCTAGTGTTGGTGGTGGCAGCAGGCGGGCGAGTGGCACTGGTCACTTGAGAGGTGCCCGAAGCTAAGCTGGAGGTGGATGGTGCGTCAAGGTTCCGAGCGGAAGCTGTAGAAGATTGGGTGTCCTGTGTTAGCCACTCAACTAGGTCCTCCTCAGAACTTTTCGCGTTCATGGTACGTGGCCTCTGAACACTGTGCATTATTGTAGTGTCAAAGGGAATCACAGCACCACGACCACGACGGCACCTGCGGGGTGGCCTGCCTCTGCCTGTCATTTTTTTTTAAATGTAGACTTACACTACTATTAAACAAAATATGAGTGGTGCACTGGGCAAGTGGGCACAGTATACGCTGTGAGCCTGACACAAAAAAGCAGACTGATGTTTCACAGTCAAAAAAGTTTTTTTTTAAAAAATATTTACACTACTGTTACAACAAATATGAGTGGTGCCACTAACTTGGCAAGTGGGTCTGGCACACACGCTGGCAGGCAGGCAATTGCAATAAGATTACAATAGCAGACTGATGTTTCACAGTCAAAAAAGTTTTTTTTTAAATATTTACACTACTGTTATAACAAATATGATTGGTGGCACTACTTGGCAAGTGGGCCTGGCACACACGCTGGCAGGCAGGCAACTGCAATTAGATTACGCTAGCAGACTGATGTAAAAGTTTTTTTTTTTAAATTTACACTAATGTTACACCAGATATGGTGGCACTGAGGAAGTAGGCACAGTATATGCTGTGAGCCTGACACACAGGCTGGCCTGCTGGCAACTGAAATTAGATTACACTAGCAGACTGATGTAAAAGTTTTTTTTTTTTTAAATTTACACTAATGTTACACCAGATATGAGTGGTGGCACTGAGGAAGTAGGCACAGTATATGCTGTGAGCCTGACACACAGGCTGGCAGTGGCAGGCTGGCCTGGCAACTGAAATTAGATTACACTAGCAGACTGATGTAAAAAAAAATTTAAAAAAAAATTTACACTAATGTTACACCAGATATGAGTGGTGGCACTGAGGAAGTAGGCACAGTATATGCTGTGAGTCTGACACACAGACTGGCAGTGGCAGGCTGGCCTGGCAACTGAAATTAGATTACACTAGCAGACTGATGTAAAAGTTTTTTTTTAAAAAAAAATTACACTAATGTTACAACAGATATGAGTGGTGGAACTGAGCAATTAGGCACAGTATATGCTGTGAGCCTGACACACGCTGACAGGCAGGCAAATGCAATTAGATTACAAAGAAAAAAACGAAAAAAAAAAAAAAATGACTGATGTTCTAGCCCTAAAAAGGGCTTTTTGGGGGGGGGCGGAGCCAACCGCCGAGCTAAGCGGATGCAGTGGTGCAGAGCTCCGTGTATTCTACTCTTATTAACTTGAGATCTCTTCAGAATACTAAGCTACTATATATGCTGCTATAACTAATAACTCTGAGAGTATCTAGTGGACAGCATCAGACGCTAAATATATTTCCACGCAGCAGATTCAGAGAGCTAAAGGGAGATATCGGCACCCCCTCCCGGGGAACTAGGCCTGAGGAGGCAGGCCCATAATTACAATAACATCGCAAACAATTCAAAATGGAGGCAGACTACGCGACTATTCAGGCTCTCCTGGCCGACTTTGAGCTCCAGATGTGTAAAAGATTCTATCACCTCCTGTATCTCATGGATAGTATACATTTACGAGTGGAGGTCTCTGGGCCTGCGGAGGAGGTGGTAGCAAAACCGGCAACCCAGAGTGCAGCTGAACAGGTGGACCTTGCGGGTTCCTGGAGACCTGTCTTGATCCCGGAAAGGAGAGATGCGACCGGCTTGCTGTGGGAAGCTGATAGCAGCTTCCAAGTATGGAGGGAGTGTTCTGCAGCTGTGGCGATGGGTCAGTTGAGCGTTCTGTCTGACTGCCGACCTGAAGGAGATTTTTGGTATGACACTGACAGACGGCTGTGGAGATCTCACTGAACCACCTTTGCAGGCGTATGGACAGGCTGGTCTATTCATTACTCGAACCGGCATAGGATAAACTTGTTTTTATTTATGTGACCTGTCTTCGAGTGCTTTGGCCCCATAACCCTAAATGACGGCTCTCTAACCAGAATGACCCGACTTATGGGTCCCAAGTTATGTGGACCAGCTGTCTGTTAGCACCGCAGACATTTTCACATGTGTCATACTTCAAGCAAAATTCTTTATATTTGAAAGCAGCAGTTTTCCCAGCGAGCATGTAGCAAGTTAATATGTTGATTTGTGTGTGGAGTATCTGTATTTTGATATGATTGTTGGGGTCTAAATCTTTTCTGGTATTATAGACACTTATACGTATTTACCTGGTCCTCCCAGTCATATACAGCTTAACCCAATTATGGCTGCCTCTGTGAACTACACTCTTTGACTTGCGCAAAAGAACTAATCGTTATTCTCTGTGTTGTGTTTCCTACTTCACAGTCAATGGCAGCACAAGAGAGACTCATCTTTTTGTTATACATATTATACTTCTCACAAATTGCTATATAATACCTAGAGTTCATATAAGCATGAATTAACAGTGATAATGTCTCAAAGAAAGTTAACATGGGCTACAGTTCGTATATATTGTTTGTACCTATTGTGTATTTATTGTCTATATCCATACAAATATCTTTGATACTTAACAAGCATAAGATCAAGTGTTTTGCAGTACCCAGGTTAGACCTGGAGAACGATATTTTCCGGTCCAGCCTTCGCTCCATTGCTCGAGGACGCTTGCTGTCCCTAGTGTGTTCCTCAGTGACTTATGCCACAATACTTATACTTATAGTTTATGTCCTCTAGATATATTTATTACTATAGGATTTATGTACATATTCAATGATAGGGTTTGGTATGTTGATAGAGTAGAGGGCCATTTGCTCTGGTTGTCCCCTCCACCCCCCCATCTCTTTTATGCGGCAAGGGATAAATGGCTTATCCTCCGCATCATTTTTGGCAGAGTTTTGGTAGTCTCTGCCCTGTTCATAGAGTCTAGGTACAAGTTTGTCCTCCTATAAGTGTAAATAGGCTCTCCGGACCTATTATGGTAATAATTAATGTGTCTAATGTTATGTACTTTGTTGCTTACAGATTCTGTGCTCACGTAACTCTAATATGTTGGTCAGGCGATAGGAAGATTTCTTGTGCCTAACGACTATCCTAATGTCTCTCTTGTTTGTTATCTTTTATGTAATTTCAAGTTACTATAATAAGCATAATATTCATGGTAGAGCTGTTTGAGCTTAATCCCTTATTAATTATTGTTTGACTGTAAGTAAATTGTATTATAGTATTAATGATGTGTCTTCAACTATACCTAAGTTGTCAGATCCCTTGGGGGGATCTCTGTCGCTTTGAGGACACTACGCAGATACAGAAATAAAATGAGGCATAATGTTGAAGGGTAACACTTTGACCTGGCTAGACGAGAGGTAACTCCCTATTAACTGAAGAACTGATCTATGTATCCATTGTCTCTTGCATTATTGTGTTTGTGATGTTGCCCTTCAATCTGTAACTGTTTTATGAGTGTTTTGATTACCTCAATAAAAAAATATTTAAATAAAAAAAAAAAAAAAAGGGCTTTTTGGGGTTCTGTCCTTACAGCAGAGATCAGATGAGTCCTTCAGGACTGTAGGGGACACTGAATACACTAGCCTAGCTATCGATTTCCCTATTAAATCAGCAGCAGCAGCAGCACTATCCCGCCACTCACTAAGAATGCAGGATCAGAATGAATCTAAAATGGCTGCTGCCCAGGAGCTGGGAGGGTCTGGGAGGGAGTGTTGGCTGAATGTGTCTGCAGACTGTGAGATACAGGGTCAAAGTTTACTCAATGATGACGAATAGGGGGCGGATCGACATCGCACATGTTCGCCCGCCGCGGCGAACGCGAACAAGCTATGATCGCCGGGAACTGTTCTCCGGCGAACTGTTCGCGACATCACTAGTCTTCATCCAAGCCGGGCGAAGTGGTCCTCCAGACGGGCAGAGGTCTTCATCCAAGCCGGGCAGAAGTGGTCCTCCAGATGGGCAGAAGTCTTCATCCAAGCCGGGCAGAAGTCTTCATCCAGACGACATCTTCTATCTTCATCCATCCGGCACGGAGCGGGTCCATCTTCAAGACATCCAATGCGAAGCATCCTCTTCTGGCGATGACTAAAACAGAAGGAAGGTACCTTTAAGTGACGTCATCCAAGATGGCGTCCCTTAGATTCCGATTGGCTGATAGAATTCTATCAGCCAATCGGAATTAAGGTAGAAAAAATCCTATTGGCTGATGCAGCGTTTCCTGTCTACAGCATCACTACATATCCTGTCTACTACTGCAGAGTTTCCTGTCTACAGCAAATCTACGTATCCTGCCTGTTATTACAGTTACCTGTCTACAGCATCACTACTTATCCTGCCTGCTACTGCAGCGTTTCCTGTCTACAGCATCACTACATATCCTGTCTGCTACTGCAGAGTTTCCTGTCTGCAGCAAATCTACGTATCCTGCCTGTTATTACAGTTACCTGTCTACAACATCACTTCTTATCTTTCCTGCTACTGCAGTTTCCGATCTACAGCATATTTACGTATCCTGCCTGTTATTACAGAGTTACCTGTCTACAGCATCACTACATATCCTGTATGCTACTGCAGAGTTTCCTGTCTGCAGCATATCTACGTATCCTGCCTGCTACTTCAGAGTTTCCTGTCTACAGCATCTCTATGTATCCTACCTGCTACTTCAGAGTTTCCTGTCTACAGCATCTCTATCTATCCTGCCTGTTATTACAGACTTTCCTGTCTACATAATATATACGTATCCTGCCTGCTATTAAAGAGTTTCCTGTCTACAGCATACCTACATATTCTGTCTGCTATTGCAGAGTTTCATGTCTACAGCATATCTATGTATCCTGCCTGTTATTAAAGAGTTTCCTGTCTACAGCATCTCTACGTATACTGCCTGCTATTACAGAGTTTCCTGTCTACAGCATATCTATGTATCCTGCCTGTTATTAAAGAGTTTCCTGTCTACAGCATATCTAAGTATGCTACTTGCTATTACAGAGTCACCTGACTACAGCTAATTTACAATTTTATTTGCTTTGAGACTGTCTGAAATTATATATAACAAATTAACACAACACACAGAGGAAGTCCAGCACTCACTTGCAAGTGCAGTCCACTTCCATATTTTTTATGTGTCTACAGAGATTACATACGCCTGTGCACCTTTGGGTAGTTCCCAGTTTGTTTGATTGAGACCATGCATTGTTTGTCTCCCCGAAGAAGTTACAACGGTTGCAATATTTTTTAAGTGTACAACAGGTTTTGGATTGAGTGCACACTTTTACTTTCAATTTGTAATATGAGCGCAACCGTACGTGTGCAAAAAACCTTCGTCTAGTGTAACTTACACTCAGGCAGGTATTCTAAATTGCGCTCCACTCAAAATCTAGCCCTTTATCAGGTAATAGACTGTGGTGGGCATAAGAAAGTTATTTCCTTGTATGAAGTACTCCTCACTCTTTCTTTACTATAACATTGCTATAGTAACAGGAATAGGAAGCCTAGCATACTACCTAAGAATAAATTGCTTTGTGTCCAAAGAGAGGAGGAGAGGGAGGAGGCAGTCCATACTAATCTCTAAGCTGAGACTGGCATTGAAAAGGCAAATTTAGGGCAAACAGAGGTGTTGCATTTAGAAAGATACAGCATTGATTGTAATAGGTAAAGTAAGAACCAAAAAGTATTTTTTATCTCCCTGTGAAATTCAGTGTTTATTTAAAAAGACACCAAAAACTAATCTTTTTTTAATTTTTATTATGTAAATATAAAAAAACCCTCTCCACACTATTGTCCCCTTTTTTGTAGGTTACTCTGCTGGAAATCACTTGCCCTAATTTTATATTTCTCAAAAGCTAAATGTGAAGAAGCAGATGGTAGATAGGTGGTTGCCTACCATCAAAGTCTGAAGTAATCAGTTTGTTCCCAGAGTTTTTTTCTCTCAGTTTGCATAGTCACACATTTCCCTTTCCCAAGCACTGTGCACAGTCACCTGCTCTTACAGAAATAGCAATACCACAACTTCTTCAATGTACAGTTTGATAATAATATATTATTTTCCTGAATATTTTTTATATTACTCATATACTCAAATTTGTTGTAACCTTCCCCTGTACAGTGTAGCTTTCATAGCAGCATAGATGTATCAGCATACGGGAAACATATAGTAGTTCTCTTTAATAAACAGTGTTAAAGGGAAATGTTATCCATGTGCTAATTTGCTTGAAAGTGTATCTGTAAAAAGCTGACCAGAAAATATAACATAAACCTTGTTATGTAAAATATATTTATATTTATATTACCTTCAACTCACCAGAGTAAATGCTGTGTGAGTAACATAGTAGATGAGGTTGAAAAAAAGACATACATATACATATGACCACAAATAAACCACATGTATACACATACATATATATATATACACACACACACAAACAAAGAGGTATCAGCGCACATCCATTTTCCAAAGCACAACATATTTTTTGAACTGCTGCAAAAAATTGCCTGCAAGTACATCAAGAGACAACTATTCTTTTTGAAATAATATTGGGAACTTAGTCACACAATATGGCCATATTTTGCTTAGCCAGTCACCACTTACAAGGTGCCCCAATTCTACTGGTCCTAACACTACAGTCCTTTAGCCACAGAGGGCTGAATCATTCCTGCTTTTACTCTTCATAATAGAATGAGACTCCCTGGCTTTTTATTCACAACTTTATTACACTGTTATGAGCACACCTGCACTTGGGTGGGGTGCTTAAACCAATGGGAGATGGTCAGTCTCCCTGGTAATTTTCAATACAAATACAAAAATTTGGTTTTTTAGCACACCTTACAAAAAGTTTAAATCCACATCTGGGAGTGCTGCCAATATGACCCAGTAATTACACAAACAAAGAGGTATCAGCGCACATCCATTTTCCAAAGCACAACATATTTTTTGAACTGCTGCAAAAAATTGCCTGCAAATACAGCAAGAGACAACTATTCTTTTTTAAATAATATTGGGAACTTAGTCACACAATATGGCCATATTTTGCTTAGCCAGTCACCACTTACAAGGTGCCCCAATTCGACTGGTCCTACACTACAGTCCTTTTGCCACAGAGGGCTGAATCATTCCTGCTTTTACTCCTCATAATAGAATGAGACTCCCTGGCTTTTTATTCACAACTCTATTACACTGTTATGAGCACACCTGAACTTGGGTGGGGTGCTTAAACCAATGGGAGATGGTCAGTCTCCCTGGTAATTTTAAATACAAATACAAAAATTTGTTTTTTTAGCACACCTTACAAAAAGTTTAAATGCACATCTGGGAGTGCTGCCAATATGACCCAGTAATTACACAAACAAAGAGGTATCAGCGCACATCCATTTTCCAAAGCACAACATATTTTTTGAACTGCTGCAAAAAATTGCCTGCAAATACATCAAGAGACAACTATTCTTTTTGATATAATATTGGGAACTTAGTCACACAATATGGCCATATTCTGCTTAGCCAGTCACCACTTACAAGGTGCCCCAATTCGACTGGTCCTACACTACAGTCCTTTTGCCACAGAGGGCTGAATCATTCCTGCTTTTACTCTTCATAATAGAATGAGAGCCCTGGCTTTTTATTCACAACTCTATTACACTGTTATGAGCACACCTGAACTTGGGTGGGGTGCTTAAACCAATGGGAGATGGTCAGTCTCCCTGGTAATTTTAAATACAAATACAAAAATTTGGTGGAGTGTGACTTTAAATCAAATATTAAAATAAAAACACTACATTTGTAGATTTTGAGGCACTGAAGGGACTTTTCCTGCAGATCCCCTTTGCTGTACAGGATATCACATACTCAACACATATACATGAACCTATACATATTTAAATTTGTGCCATGTTCTCTGTCTACAGACTTTCCAATAGAGATGAATAGAGCGTTAATTAATCTATACCATGTAACATAGTAGATGAGGTTGAAAAAAGATAGAAGTCTATGGGGTTCAACCAATACAAATTTTAATATACTTACAAAAAAGCACCAGTTGAGCTTAAATTAATAATTAATCATTATAATGTTAATAGACCTCCACAATGTTTCCTGTCTGCAGCATATCTACATATCTTACCTGTTATTGCAGAGTTACCTGTATATAGCATCACTACATTTCCTGCTTGCTACTACAGTTTCATGTCTACAGCATATCTACGTATACTGCCTGCTACTGCAGAGTTTTCCTGTCTACAGGTTCTCTACGTATCCTGCCTACAATTACAGAGTTTCCTGTCTACTGCAGCGTTTCATGTCTACAGCATATCTATGTATCCTGCCTGCTACTGCAGTTTCCTGTCTACAGCATCACTAGATAGTCTGCTTGCTATTACAGAGTTTCCTGTCTTACAGCATATATATGTATTCTGACTGCTACTGCAGCGTTTCCTGTCTACAGCATCTCTACTTATCCTGGCTGCTACTGCAGTTTCCTGTCTACAGCATATCTACATATCCTGCCTGCTACTGCAGCGTTTCCTGTCTACAGCATCACTACATATCCTGTCTGCTACTGCAGCGTTTCATGTCTACAGCATATCTATGTATCCTGCCTGCTACTGCAGTTTCCTGTCTACAGCATCACTAGATAGTCTGCTTGCTATTACAGAGTTTCCTGTCTTACAGCATATCTATGTATTCTGTCTGCTACTGCAGCGTTTCCTGTCTACAGCATCTCTACTTATCCTGCCTGCTACTGCAGTTTCCTGTCTACAGCATATCTACATATCCTGCCTGCTACTGCAGCGTTTCCTGTCTACAGCATCACTACATATCCTGCCTGCTACTGTAGCGTTTCCTGTCTACAGCATCACTACATATCCTGCCTGCTACTGCAGCGTTTCCTGTCTACAGCATCACTACATATCCTGTCTGCTACTGCAGAGTTTCCTGTCTGCAGCAAATCTACGTATCCTGCCTGTTATTACAGTTACCTGTCTACAGCATCACTACTTATCCTTCCTGCTACTGCAGTTTCCGATCTACAGCATATTTACATATCCTGCCTGTTATTTCAGAGTTACCTGTCTACAGCATCACTACATATCCTGTCTGCTACTGCAGAGTTTCCTGTTTGCAGCATATCTACATATCCTGTCTGCTACTGCAGAGTTTCCTGTCTACAGCATCTCTATGTATCCTACCTGCTACTTCAGAGTTTCCTGTGTACAGCATCTCTACCTATCCTGCCTGTTATTATAGACTTTCCTGTCTACATAATATATACGTATCCTGCCTGCTATTAAAGAGTTTCCTGTCTACAGCATACCTACATATTCTGTCTGCTATTGCAGAGTTTCATGTCTACAGCATCTCTATGTATCCTGCCTGTTATTAAAGAGTTTCCTGTCAACAGCATCTCTACGTATACTGCCTGCTATTACAGACGGCTAGATTTAGAGTTCTGCGGCCAAAGGGGTGCGTTAGCTACGCATGCTTTTTTTCCCCCGCACCTTTTAAATACCGCTGGTATTTAGAGTTCACAGAATGGCTGCATTAGGCTCCAAAAAAGGAGCGTAGAGCATATTTACCGCCACTGCAACTCTCAATACCAGCGTTGCTTACGGACGCGGCCAGCTTAAAAAACGTGCTCTTGCACGATTCCCCCATAGAAAACAATGGGGCAGTTTGAGCTGAAAAAAAACCTAACACCTGCAAAAAAGCAGCGTTCAGCTCCTAACGCAGCCCCATTGTTTACTATGGGGAAACACTTCCTATGTCTGCACCTAACACCCTAACATGTACCCCGAGTCTAAACACCCCTAACCTTACACTTATTAATCCCTAATCTGCCGCCCCCACTATCGCTGACACCTGCACATTTTTTTAACCCCTAATCTGCCGCTCCGTATACCGCCGCAACCTACATTATACCTATGTACCCCTAATCTGCTGCCCCAAACACCGCCGACCCCTATATTATATTTATTAACCCCTAATCTGCCCCCCAAAACGTCGCCACCAGCTACCTACAATAATTAACCCCTAATCTGCCGATCGGATCTCGCCGCTAGTCTAATAAATGGATTAACCCCTAAAGCTAAGTCTAACCCTAACACTAACACCCCCCTAAGTTAAATATAATTTAAATCTAACGAAATCTAATCTGCTGCCCCAAATACCGCCGACACCTATATTATATTTATTAACCCCTAATCTGCCCCCCCCCAATGTCGCCGCCACCTACCTACACTTATTAACCCCTAATCTGCCGAGCGGACCGCACCGCTACTATAATAAAGTTATTAACCCCTAATCCGCCTCACTCCCGCCTCAATAACCCTATAATAAATAGTATTAACTCCTAATCTGCCCTCCCTAACATCGCCGACACCTAACTTCAAGCATTAACCCCTAATCTGCCGACCAGAGCTCACCGCTACTATAATAAATTTTTTAACCCCTAAAGCTAATTCTAACCCTAACCCTAACACCCCCCTAAATTAAATATAATTTTTATCTAACGAAATAAATTAACTCTTATTATATAAAATATTCCTATTTAAAGCTAAATACTTACCTGTAAAATAAACCCTAATATAGCTACAATATAAATTATAATTATATTGTAGCTATTTTAGGATTAATATTTATTTTAGAGGCAACTTTGTATTTATTTTAACCAGGTAAAATAGCTATTAAATAGTTAATAACTATTTAATAGTTACCTAGTTAAAATAATTACAAAATTACCTGCAAAATAAATCCTAACCTAAGTTACAATTAAACCTAACACTACACTATAAATAAATAAATTAAATAAAATACCTACAATTATCTACAATTAAACCTAACACTACACTATCAATAAATTAATTAAATACAATACCTACAAATAACTACAATTAAATGAACTAACTAAAGTACAAAAAATAAAAAAGAACTAAGTTACAAAAAATAAAAAAATATTTACAAACATTAGAAAAATATTACAACAATTTTAAACTAATTACACCTACTCTAAGCCCCCTAATAAAATAACAAAGACCCCCAAAATAAAAAAATGCCCTACCCTATTCTAAATTAAAAAAGTTCAAAGCTCTTTTACCTTACCATCCCTGAAAAGGGCCATTTGCGGGGCATGCCCTAAAGAATTCAGCTCTTTTGCCTGTAAAAAAAACATACAATACCCCCCCCAACATTACAACCCACCACCCACATACCCCTAATCTAACCCAAACCCCCCTTAAATAAACCTAACACTAAGCCCCTGAAGATCTTCCTACCTTATCTTCACCATACCAGGTTCACCGATCCGTCCTCGGAAGTCTTGATCCGAGCCTACGAAGTGTTGATTCAAGCCCAAGCGGGGGCTGAAGAGTGACGTCCATCCTCCGGCTGAAGTCTTGATCCAAGCGGGCAGAAGAGAACATCCGGACCGGCAAACATCTTCTTCCAAGCCGCATCTTCTATGTTCTTCAATCCGATGACGACCGGCTGATCTTCAAGACCTCCAGCGTGGATCCATCCATCTTCACCGACGACTTCCCGATGAATGACGGTTCCTTTAAGGGACGTCATCCAAGATGGCGTCCCTCGAATTCCGATTGGCTGATAGGATTCTATCAGCCAATCGGAATTAAGGTAGGAAAATTCTGATTGGCTGATGGAATCAGCCAATCAGATTCAAGTTCAATCCGATTGGCTGATTCGATCAGCCAATAGAATGCGAGCTCAATCTGATTGGCTGATCGGATCAGCCATTCGGATTGAACTTGAATCTGATTGGCTGATTCCATCAGCCAATCAGAATTTTCCTACCTTAATTCCGATTGGCTGATAGAATCCTATCAGCCAATCGGAATTCGAGGGATGCCATCTTGGATGATGTCCCTTAAAGGAAGCGTCATTCGTCGGGAAGTCGTCGGTGAAGATGGATGGATCCACGCTGGAGGTCTTGAAGATCAGCCGGTCGTCATCGGATTGAAGAACATAGAAGATGCGGCTTGGAAGAAGATGTTTGCCGGTCCGGATATCCTCTTCTGCCCGCTTGGATCAAGACTTCAGCCGGAGGATGGACGTCACTCTTCAGCCCCCGCTTGGGCTTGGATCAACACTTCGGAGGCTTGGATCAAGACTTCCGAGGACGGGTCGGTGAACCTGGCATGGTGAAGATAAGGTAGGAAGATCTTCAGGGGCTTAGTGTTAGGTTTATTTAAGGGGGGTTTGGGTTAGATTAGGGGTATGTGGGTGGTGGGTTGTAATGTTGGGGGGGGGTATTGTATGTTTTTTTTTACAGGCAAAAGAGCTGAATTCTTTAGGGCATGCTCCGCAAATGGCCCTTTTCAGGGCTGGTAAGGTAAAAGAGCTTTGAACTTTTTTAATTTAGAATAGGGTAGGGCATTTTTTTATTTTGGGGGTCTTTGTTATTTTATTAGGGGGCTTAGAGTAGGTGTAATTAGTTTAAAATTGTAATATTTTTCTAATGTTTGTAAATATTTTTTTATTTTTTGTAACTTAATTCTTTTTTATTTTTTGTACTTTAGTTAGTTTATTTAATTGTAGTTATTTGTAGGTATTTTATTTAATTTATTTATTGATAGTGTAGTGTTAGGTTTAATTGTAACTTAGGTTAGGATTTATTTTACAGGTAATTTTGTAATTATTTTAACTATTTTAGCTATAGTACCTGGTTAAAATAATTACAACGTTGCCTGTAAAATAAATATTAATCCTAAAATAGCTACAATATAATTTTAATTTATATTGTAGCTATATTAGGATTTATTTTACAGGTAAGTATTTAGCTTTAAATAGGAATAATTTATTTAATAAGAGTTAATTTATTTCGTTAGATAAAAATTATATTTAATTTAGGGGGGGTGTTAGGGTTAGGGTTAGAATTAGCTTTAGGGGTTAAAAAATTTATTATAGTAGCGGTGAGCTCTGGTCGGCAGATTAGGGGTTAATGCTTGAAGTTAGGTGTCGGCGATGTTAGGGAGGGCAGATTAGGAGTTAATACTATTTATTATAGGGTTATTGAGGCGGGAGTGAGGCGGATTAGGGGTTAATAACTTTATTATAGTAGCGGTGCGGTCCGCTCGGCAGATTAGGGGTTAATAAGTGTAGGTAGGTGGCGGCGACATTGGGGGGGGCAGATTAGGGGTTAATAAATATAATATAGGTGTCGGCGGTATTTGGGGCAGCAGATTAGGGGTACATAGGGATAACTTAGCTGGCGGCGGTGTACGGAGCGGCAGATTAGGGGTTAAAAAATGTAATAGAGTGGTGGCGATGTGGGGGGACCTCGGTTTAGGGGTACATAGGTAGTTTATGGGTGTTAGTGTACTTTAGAGCACAGTAGTTAAGAGCTTTATAAACCGGCGTTAGCCCAGAAAGCTCTTAACTACTGTTTTTTTTCTGCGGCTGGAGTTTTGTTGTTAGATTTCTAACGCTCACTTCAGCCACGACTCTAAATACCAGCTTTAGAAAGATCCCATTGAAAATATAGGATACGCAAATGGCGTAGGGGGATCTGCGGTATGGAAAAGTCGCGGCTGCAAAGTGAGCGTTAGACCCTTTCCTGACTGACTCCAAATACCAGAGGGCGGTAAAAACCAGCGTTAGGAGCCTCTAACGCTGGTTTTGACGGCTACCGCCCAACTCTAAATCTAGCAGAGAGTTTCCTGTCTACAGCATATCTATGTATCCTTCCTGTTATTAAAGAGTTTCCTGTCTACAGCATATCTAAGTATCCTACTTGCTATTACAGAGTCACCTGACTACAGCTAATTTACAATTTTATTTGCTTTGAGACTGTCTGAAATTATATATAACAAATTAACACAACACACAGAGGAAGTCCAGCACTCACTTGCAAGTACACAGCTAAGATTAAAAGCAAAAATGTAAGAGTTATTTACCGCATCTGACCAAATGGGTCAAGCCAAGGAAGAGTGCAGTCCACTTCCATATTTTTTATGTGTCTACAGAGATTACATACGCCTGTGCACCTTTGGGTGGTTCCCAGTTTGTTTGATTGAGACCATGCATTGTTTGTCTCCCCGAAGAAGTTACAACGGTTGCAATATTTTTTAAGTGTACAACAGGTTTTGGATTGAGTGCACACTTTTACTTTCAATTTGTAATATGAGCGCAACCGTACGTGTGCAAAAAACCTTTGTCTAGTGTAGCTTACACTCAGGCAGGTATTCTAAATTGCGCTGCACTCAAAATCTAGCCCTTTATCAGGTAATAGACTGTGGTGGGCCTAAGAAAGTTATTTCCTTGTATGAAGTACTCCACACTCTTTCTTGACTATAACATTGCTATAGTTACAGGAATAGGAAGCCTAGCATATTACCTAAGAATAAATTGCTTTGTGTCCAAAGTGAGGGGGAGAGGGAGTAGGCAGTCCATACTAATCTCTAAGCTGAGACTGGCATTGAAAGGGCAAATTTAGGGCAAACAGAGATGTTGCATTTAGAAAGATACAGCATTGATTGTAATAGGTAAAGTAAGAACCAAAAAGTATTTTTTATCTCCCTGTGAAATTCAGTGTTTATTTAAAAAGACACCAAAAACTAATCTTTTTTTAATTTTTATTATGTAAATATAAAAAAACCCTCTCCACACTATTGTCCCCTTTTTGTAGGTTACTCTGCTGGAAATCACTTGCCCTAATTTTATATTTCTCAAAAGCTAAATGTGAAGAAGCAGATGGTAGATAGGTGGTTGCCTACCATCAAAAGTCTGAAGTAATCAGTTTGTTCCCAGAGTTTTTTTCTCTCAGTTTGCATAGTCACACATTTCCCTTTCCCAAGCACTGTGCACAGTCACCTGCTCTTACAGAAATAGCAATACCACAACTTCTTCAATGTACAGTTTTATAATAATATATTATTTTCCTGAATATTTTTTATATTACTCATATACTCAAATTTGTTGTAACCTTCCCCTGTACAGTGTAGCTTTCATAGCAGCATAGATGTATCAGCATACAGGAAACATACAGTAGTTCTCTTTAATAAACAGTGTTAAAGGGAAATGTTATCCATGTGCTAATTTGCTTGAAAGTGTATCTGTAAAAAGCTGACCAGAAAATATAACATAAACCTTAAACCTTGTTATGTAAAATTATATATATATATATATATATATATATTTATATTACCTTCAACTCACCAGAGTAAATGCTCTGTGAGTAACATAGTAGATGAGGTTGAAAAAAGACATACATATACATATGTCCACAAATAAACCACATGTATACACATATATATATATATATATATATATATATATATATATATATATATATATATATATATATATATATATATATATATATATATATATGTAGGTAGCCCTCAGTTTACGCCGGGGTTAGGTTCCAGAAGGAATAGTTGTAAATCGAAACCGTTGTAAATTGAAACCCAGTTTATAATGTAAGTCAATGGGAAGTGAGGGAGTTAGGTTCCAGGCCCCTCTCAAAATTGTCATAAGTTACACCTAATACATTATTTTTAAAGCTTTGAAATGAAGACTTTAAAGGGACAGTATACTGTAAAATAGTTTTTCCCTTAATGTGTTTACAATTGCTTTTTTTACCAACTGCAGAGTAAAAAATGTATGAAAATTAGCTTTTTAAGGTTTATTTCTGTATATTAAAGCTCTGATTTTGTGTTTTGAAGCCACAGCCTAATGAAATAGGTTGAGCTTGTAGGTATAATCAGATCTCATTACTGTATCACATTGTGCACATATACCTGCTTCTTTATCTTATATCTGTCCTTAAAACAATCACCAATACTTTGAGAGAACAATGGAAAATCAACATTTTATTACCTTATCTCTGCTTTATCACACTGGGAGTGTAATTTCTTCTGCTGGCTTTGTTTACAAAGCTTATCTATAGCTGGTACGCGCGGCCACAAACTTTCAGACTAGGTGGGGATACCACATGCTAAATTAACAATTTCAAATGCCAATATAAGATTAAAGGAGCTATTTGTAAACAATTTAATACACTCCAGCAGGTAAAGTGGATGATTGGGAACAAATTAAAGGGGAGAAATTTTTTGAGTAAACTGTCCCTTTAAATGCTAAACAGCATTATAAACCTAATAAAATAATCACACAACACAGAATTTATAATTAAACTAAGTTAAATGAACAAAAACATTTGCTAAACAGCATTATATACCTAATAAAATAATCACACAACACAGACTTCACTTGCATTTTTTTGCAAACAGTTCTTTCTATGCATTCCAATCTGGACTGAATTATAGTCAGGAAAATCTTGTTCCTTTGAAATCTGCTCAATAGCTCAGGTCTGGTTAAACTGATTAATTTTAGCTTGCTTGGTTTTGCTGCAACACAAGCGGACAGCTCACCTATTGGCTATTTTAATAAATGCACTGCTTCTCAATGCTTTTCAATAGCAGTCACATGACTGGAAAGGTTGTTATTCTGAAACGATGTAGATTGAACCGTTGTAAAACGAGGGCCACCTGTATATATATATATATATATATATATATATATATATATATATATATATATACACACACACACACTTTGGAGCCCGTACAGCTTCCACTGGCCAGTTTCGATTTAGAGAACAAGTACTTTACACACAAAGGCATTTTCATGAACTTTTCTATTTAAAATCCAGTTTTGAAGATGTTGGTCCTTCTAGTCACAAACACAACTTTGTGAGTGTGACTTTAAATCAAATATTAAAATAAAAACACTACGTTTGCAGATTTTGGGACACTGAAGGGACTTTTCCTGCAGATCCCCTTTGTTGTACAGGATATCACATACTCAACACATATACATGAACCTATACATATTTAAACTTGTGCCATGTTCCCTGTCTACAGACTTTCCAATAGAGATGAATAGAGCGTTAATTAATCTATACCATGTAACATAGTAGATGAGGTTGAAAAAAGATAGAAGCCTATGGAGTTCAACCAATACAAATCTTAATATACTTACAAAAAAGCACCAGTTGAGCTTAAATGAATAATTAATTATTATAATGTTAATAGACCTCCACAATGTTTCCTGTGGCCATTTCAGGGTGTTTTACACTTGTGCAAGACAACAGACTGTTTGTAAATATCCGTGAAATAGTTGTAAATTTGTACAAAATGCCATTTCTAGAACTTAGCTAGTGACTTGAGATGTCAAATTAAAAAATCAAAACTGGTCTCGAAAAGGTGGGAAGTCACTAAAAATGGATTGTGATCACCAAAAACTTTTCGGACCCATATCAAACATAGTCCGTTTAGCAAGGTTTTGAAAACACGTTTGTTGCGTGTAGGAAAGAGCCAAAAAAGCGCTATTATGATTGCGTTGATTCAGCCAAAGGGCCAAAATTATAAATTGTGGTTAAGGCCTAAGTTTTTACTGCAAACAGTTTAAACACTCTTAAGCTGAACACAGCATGTGACTGTGATGGTTGTGCGACTGTTGCAGTCGATTGACTTGCCGGCTGTTTCTCTCTACATCCCAAGGGAGATTTTACCTATGGGGTTAACCCATTTGTGGAGGTTAAACACACAGTGTAGGGCAGCAAGCAACGAAAAACATACATGCTAGTTAGAGTATTTAATTTTCCACTACAATGTCACTTTAACTTGTGATTGCTTATAGAGACACACCTTGTATTATGTGACAGATCAGAGAGCTATCAGTGGCAAAATATTTAATTTATATAATGAAAGCTGTAAGAGCACTGCAGGAAAGCACAAAAGCACAAAGAATGCCCTATTTTGCCAAAACGGCAACACTGCAACTTCTATTTAAGATTACTATTATACAGGGAGTGCAGAATTATTAGGCAAATGAGTATTTTGACCACATCATCCTCTTTATGCATGTTGTCTTACTCCAAGCTGTATAGGCTCGAAAGCCTACTACCAATTAAGCATATTAGGTGATGTGCATCTCTGTAATGAGAAGGGGTGTGGTCTAATGACATCAACACCCTATATCAGGTGTGCATAATTATTAGGCAACTTCATTTCCTTTGGCAAAATGGGTCAAAAGAAGGACTTGACAGGCTCAGAAAAGTAAAAAATAGTGAGATATCTTGCAGAGGGATGCAGCACTCCTAAAATTGCAAAGCTTCTGAAGCGTGATCATCGAACAATCAAGCGTTTCATTCAAAATAGTCAACAGGGTCGCAAGAAGCGTGTGGAAAAACCAAGGCGCAAAATAACTGCCCATGAACTGAGAAAAGTCAAGCGTGCAGCTGCCAAGATGCCACTTGCCACCAGTTTGGCCATATTTCAGAGCTGCAACATCACTGGAGTGCCCAAAAGCACAAGGTGTGCAATACTCAGAGACATGGCCAAGGTAAGAAAGGCTGAAAGACGACCACCACTGAACAAGACACACAAGCTGAAACGTCAAGACTGGGCCAAGAAATATCTCAAGACTGATTTTTCTAAGGTTTTATGGACTGATGAAATGAGAGTGAGTCTTGATGGGCCAGATGGATGGGCCCGTGGCTGGATTGGTAAAGGGCAGAGAGCTCCAGTCCGACTCAGATGCCAGCAAGTTGGAGGTGGAGTACTGGTTTGGGCTGGTATCATCAAAGATGAGCTTGTGGGGCCTTTTTGGGTTGAGGATGGAGTCAAGCTCAACTCCCAGTCCTACTGCCAGTTTCTGGAAGACACCTTCTTCAAGCAGTGGTACAGGAAGAAGTCTGCATCCTTCAAGAAAAATATGATGTTCATGCAGGACAATGCTCCATCACACGCATCCAAGTACTCCACAGCGTGGCTGGCAAGAAAGGGTATAAAAGAAGAAAATCTAATGACATGGCCTCCTTGTTCACCTGATCTGAACCCCATTGAGAACCTGTGGTCCATCATCAAATGTGAGATTTACAAGGAGGGAAAACAGTACACCTCTCTGAACAGTGTCTGGGAGGCTGTGGTTGCTGCTGCACGCAATGTTGATGGTGAACAGATCAAAACACTGACACAATCCATGGATGGCAGGCTTTTGAGTGTCCTTGCAAAGAAAGGTGGCTATATTGGTCACTGATTTGTTTTTGTTTTGTTTTTGAATGTCAGAAATGTATATTTGTGAATGTTGAGATGTTATATTGGTTTCACTGGTAAAAATAAATAATTGAAATGGGTATATATTTGTTTTTTGTTAAGTTGCCTAATAATTATGCACAGTAATAGTCACCTGCACACACAGATATCCCCCTAAAATAGCTATAACTAAAAACAAACTAAAAACTACTTCCAAAACTATTCAGCTTTGATATTAATGATTTTTTTGGGTTCATTGAGAACATGGTTGTTGTTCAATAATAAAATTAATCCTCAAAAATACAACTTGCCTAATAATTCTGCACTCCCTGTATAAAAAAGCAAATAGTGATATAGCATTTTACAAATTAGGTACAATTTATAAAATAATAAATAACCTGCACTAGTTTTCATAAGTGCTAATCATCATATACTGCACCATATAGTGCCAATAAATACACTTAGAGGACAGTCTGAGAAAATATAAATATTTATTACAAAACATTAATATTTTAGTAACAACTGTAAATTGTATAATTTAATAATATTGTCTCATGTTTTTGTTTATGCAGGAAAGTGATATTATATATACAATAGATGTTTATTTCCGCAAATAGAAACTGAAACTGTGGTTCAGAATATCAAAAGTCTTGTGATGTTGGAAGATTTTAACATTTAGAAACATCCTTTACAGTAATATCAGATGATCAAATGACTCAGCAGTAACTCAAAAACAGCAACTGTATCTGGGAAATTTTTGTAATTTTTTTATTGTTTATTTGCTTTCTTATGAACTCTTATAAAGTTATACCTTTCTTAATGACTGTTGATTCATTTAATAAGACATCCTTTGAGAGGTATGAAACCTCAAAAAATTTGAAATAATACTGATTTATTTTATGGAACATGAAAATTATCACTTAATTTATTTTAATTTAAAATGGGCTGCATCATGGACAGAATTCAGCCACATTTTACAAACAAGAGAAAACAGTCACCTGCCCACTGTCCCCAAACTTAAAAGAAAAAGGGAGGGGGGGGGCAGAATTTGGCCAAAGCTTGTAAATGCAGCTGCTAGTGTCAAGGCAAACCCATAGGTGAATCCCATTCTAATATATTTCAGCTTCTAGTTTTGCTTCCCTATTGCATATCCCTAAAATAGGTATCCTTTGTGAGATTCAATGAGCCTGCCCCATTTCTCATTTGAGATGTTCTATATAGGCTGCAAAGGCACAGTATGTCTCATTTTAAATGCATTATATTGAAGTGTTGGAGTCAGGGGTCAAGTCCAGTGGGAGCACATGGGAACGAAGTTCCTGCACTGTTTTTGCAGGTGGAACTAAGTTCCCCCTGGACAAAGAACAGAAAGGGAAATACATGTATACACACAAAGGAAAATAATCCTTGCAATTAAAGGTGTTCATGAAACATCTTGTAGTAGGATAAGCCCAATTACTTTATACACTAATAGCATGTGCTGTCTGTTTATCTAGGGGTTGTGTGAATAGGAGCGCTAAAGTATGTGGTAAGGCTAATAACTGACAAATAATGTGAGTATAAACATAAGAAATTTGATACAATGGGGCCCATTTATCAAAGGGCTTGCGGACCTGATCCGACACTGCGGATCAGGTCCGCAAGACCTCGCTAAATGCGGAGACCAATACGCTCTCTGCATTTAACATTACACCAGCAGCTCACAAGAGCTGCTGGTGCAACGCCGCCCCCTGCTGACTCGCGGCCAATCGGCCGCCAGCAGGGAGGTGTCAATCAACCCGATCGTATTCGATCGGGTTGATTTCCGGCGATTTCTGTCCGCCTGCTCAGAGCAGGCGGACAGGGTTATGGAGCAGCGGTCTTTAGACCGCTGCTTCATAACTTGTGTTTCTGGCGAGTCTGAAGACTCGCCAGAAACACGGCCCTTCAAGCTCCATACGGAGCTTGATAAATGGGCCTGAATATGTGTTTAATTGGTATACAGTAGTTAGCAAAAAGAAAAAAAACATAAATAAGAATAAAAACAGAGTTAAAAATATATATGCTATTGTAATTGCTTCAGCTTCTTTTGGCACTCCTATTCACACAACCCCTACTTGCTCTAATCCCAAGATTTTGTTAAGTGATCTTATATAGTGAGCTTGTATGTACCACTGGCACTGGTAACTATACTTTCATTGTCCACTGTCTGTTTATCTATATTGGTGTCTTTATGTCTAGCAATTTATGGTCAGCAGACCAGGTTCCCTGCAGAACTCTGACCTTTGCAAGATAAGGTATTTGCTGCAGTTTCAACCTTACCAGTTTCATCCCAAAGTTGAAAAAAAGGTGACCTGTTTTGCTTTCAAAGTTACTGCTCCCTCATGCCTCCTGCTTCCTCTGCCACTGCCAGTGTTACTTGCTTCACATTTACCATTAACACTTGTATACGTGTTAATGGTAAAAGAAAATGACACTCAAATGCCCTGTGCATTGTGAGTACACACACAAACCTTATCAAGATCATGATATCAGATGTTTACATTACAGAGCCTTACACATCCTGAGAGCCAGTAACATCTCCTAAAATTTTACTAAGGCTCTAAGCTTTTTGGATTATTCAACATCATCTATATACAAATGCCGCTTCATGTGTTCTAAAAAGTGTGTGTCTGGCTTCTCAATATTCAGTATCAGTTGAATCCTAAATTACAAATAAAAATGTCACCCCTGCCATGTAAAAATGTAACCATGGGTGTCCATCCTCAGGCCCAAAGGCAACCATTCAGCACTTCATTGGTTTAAATTTACTTTCATTAACTTGAGTGTATAGATTATATACATATAAATACAGTGTGTGTGTGTATAAAACAATATTAATTGTGAGAGGAATGGAAATCGTGGTGAGTTCCCACACTTTGTTTTGTAGGACCCCTGGTTGGAGTATAACTGAGCTTTCATGGTACTAAAAACCCCTTTCTCATGCACGTTTGGTGCACGACAAAGAGTTTTCTCCTGTTTTGTGAAGTTAATGCAGGTATATTAGTCCACTCAGCCAATATATAGAGATTCACAAACAGGTGTCTACTGAGTGCATCTGAAACCTGCAGTTACTGACACCAAGGGCTGTAAATACGATATCACTGAATATTTTAAGAAAAGAACATGCTTTAACTATTTATTTTTTCTTCATTTCCAGCAAGTTAGCTCAAAAAATATTGTAGTTTCTACAACATTCTAATCTAGACACTGATTGTGTGATCAGTGCAGGAGCTTTTATATACACCTGGCCAAACCAAGGCTTTTGCAAGGGATATGTCTTCAATATACAAACCAATTTATTTTATTTACAAAATACATATTTCAAATGCTTTTAAAGCATGTTTGTGTGTCCAAGTACATTTTGTTCATGTTTATGTGTGTGTATATTCATTTGCACAGATTTGTCCATGCATCTTTGTTTGTACAAGTGCATGTTTGTGTGTGTGCTTCTGTGTGCATGCACGATTACCTGTGGCCATGGGTGCAATGGTGTATATGTGTGCGCTTGTATGTGTATACATATTTGTATGTGCATGAGCATTGTGTACACTCATTTGAGAATGTGTGTATGTGTGCACGTGCAGGTGTATGCTTGCCTGTTTTTATGTGTGTGCATGCACCTGTGAGTGAGCGCACAATTGTATGTGAATGTGCAGTCTACAACATTTCCAGTCACTGACAGTGCCCACAAAATTGACAAATTTCAAGAATTGTGTTCATTCAATTTTCGAAAAACATGTGTAATCTTTATCTTATCTCATGTATTGGGACCATTTAAGGACAGATATAACTCCTGTATTGATTAAAGAATCACTGTGTAGAAAGCTGTTGCATCAAAATTGTGAATCCTAGAAGATGCACCCCATCCTCTAGGGGGGTGCGGGGACAGTTTACAATTAAATAGCCAGAAAGAAAGCAAAGTTAATATTGTCATAATATCAGTAATGATATGGTCCACTAATCTCTTTGGAGAAAAATAATAATGTGAAATGCAGTATTAAATAACAATGAAATGTTATTTGGAAAGATGGGAGCTTTTATATAAGTGAAATTACTCCTGGCTCCTGAAACGGACACAGCTATAGAAGTTCAAACAGCCTTTTTAAGGTGAAGAGCTAAATAAATCCAGACCAGAACATTTGGGCACCACTTTTGTGTCACCCATGTCCTTAATATTGCGTAATAAAATACCCATAGATTTTATCAGAGATAAATGCTTAACAAAGCCAAAAGGGCCAGAGGAAAAGGAACTTAAAGCACAGGCAGCTGATAAGTTATAGCTTTTATAATTCAACTTAGCAGTGCTCAGTTTTACAGCATCAAAAGGATGAAAGCTGCAGTAGCCCTGAGCTGGGAATTGCACCTGTTACCCCAAAAGCTGCAATTTTGCTTGTCTAATAGTGTCATTTTTTTTTTAAATAAACCAACAAGAAATAAAACAATTCTTTAAAGTTTTGTCACTGCTGTCTAGAAACGCATTTGCTTCTTTTGTGTTCATACTATAAATGACTATAAATGTCCTATGACTCTTATTGTGCATGTGTCTGACATGCCTGTCTGTCATTCCATTATCATATCGATCTATCATGCCAAGGTGAATCTACTATGTATAGGTATCATGCTAAGTATGTGTATGTAATGTTATTGTAACTACCATGTATCCATTTTCTTTCCTGATCATAAGTGTTGTAGTCTTGATTTAAGGGTCATCACAAAAGTTAAAGTAAAAGCAGACAAGACTTTTCAAGGGACAATCTCTGTGATGGGTCATTGACCTTGCAGGTGACTAAAGCCCAAGATGGATTTTGTAAATGCTTCAGTGGATCCAAAGGGGCTTCAGTGGAACCAAGGGCTTCAGTGGAACCAAGGGCTTCAGTGGAACCAAAGGGGTCCAGGCAGGATTGTTTAGGATACTCAGTTCACTAACAATTGGTAATTAAGAACTGGTAATTAAGAAATGTATTTAAAGGACAAAAAATATTTATAACAGCTGTTTTGCTATCAAGATATGTAGGGTTTTATAATTCCAAACAGGATATTGTTCACGAGACAAGCATAATATTTACAGAATTGTAACTTTTAAATGTGTCTAAACTGAGATCTGACCCATAAAGCTGTTAAAAAAGGAACTATTTTAACATGTAAATAATATATATTTTCTTATATATATTTTTACTTCTCCATTATTCATTACATGGGTAAAAGAAATAATACATTTTACAAAAAATGTTGACGATATAGTGAGACATGAGACAAAAAAAAAAAGTAAAAACGTCATATAAAGTCTTATGGTTTAAATGTCTTTCTCAAATGAGGAACAAACTTTGACTAATAAAGATGAACATTTCCTTGCAAATGGTTAGTACTTACCAACTACTTACCACTCATAAACTATGGTTGAAGAAAGCAATTGCTCCCTTCTCTTAGATACAACACAGGTGAGTTTTAAATGGTTTTGGACACAGATAAAAATATAATTTGTGACAATAAATATGGCTTGTGTAAAATATTGATAGAGATAAAGTAAATTTATGACTCTATTATAAATGTATTATTATAAAATGAGCTACACATTGCATATATAATATAGATATGGATACAATTGTATTTAACAAGCTTTTAATTTTATGATCAGTACTTTGTGCTGTAGAATGTCCGATCTGTGGCAGAAAAAGTGACAGGAGGAATGAAATAGGAGAGGAACCAGAATAAGAAAGAGGTATATCGAGAGAAAAGATAACTTCCTTATACTAAATCCTCTATATTTGTAGCCATCTGTCATTATATTATATTCATAGAAGAAGGGTCTGATGTATTTATTAAATATATTGGCAAAACAATATAAAGCTTCCACCAGTTGGCAAAACAATGTAATGATTATGCTAATTCTAATAGATATATATTATATTTATATATTTGAATTTTCATACATTCTTTGATGACAATGTCATTCTTATTGCATAGGTATCATAACAATGTAGGACAAATATAGAGATTATATGCATATAAGAATAATAAACCCATAGAGTAACTGTTGTTTGAAACAATGGGCTTTAATGTTTGCATATAATTAAAGTCAATATTTAAAGTAGTGCACTGCAAGGATGGAATCTCTCATCTGTAAATGAAATTTTGCTGAATCACATTGTATACACCAGAACACAAACCAATAAGAATAAGGGTTAACAGCAGGGCAATTTACAGGGTATTAATACAGTGCTTACTTTAAAGGTTGTAGAGACAAGCATCATGTGCAAACAAGTGCAGTTAATAAATATTGAGAAATAATATTTGAAACATAACAAATACATAGTGTAACATTGTAGATAAAAAATTGTGTTTGCTACCTTTTCCAATGAATTCCATATTATCAGACAGGCAAAAACACTAAAGTAGAGAAAGCTAAATGCAAGCTGATATTTTGATTTTATCTTAGTCTCTTTGTTGAATTTGCTCACCTTTTATTCTTTTGGATTATTGTTTTGAACTAGCAATTACTGTGCTATAGAGAAATAGGCTAAGGGGCCTATTTATCAAGATCTGTATGGAGCTTGTTGCCCCGTGTTTCTGGCGAGCCTTTAGGTTTACCAGAAATACAAGTTATGAAGCAGCGGTCTAAAGAGCACTGCTCCATAACCTGTCCGCCTGTTTTGAGGCAGCGGACAGACATCGCCGGAAATCAACCCGATCCAATACGATCGGGTTGATTGACACCACCTGCTAGCAGCCAATCGCAGGGGGCGGTATTGCACCAGCAGTTCACAAAAACTGCTGGTGCAATGATAAATGCTGAGAACATATGCTGTCTGCATTTATCGATGTGCAGCGGACATCATCCGCAATATCGGATCATGTCTGCTGCACGTTCTTAAATAGGCCCCTAAGTGTGCAACTGTTTTGATACAGGAAATGTATATGTGTACTTTTTAATATATATATATATGAAAAGGGTTAAATTTGTGCCTATAGCAATGCTTCTATTACAATGTTATGCCGGCCCACTGGGATGAACTCTTTTTTATTTTTTATGACAATTCCAATGAACATCTGATCAGTATGTGTGTCATATGACATTCTTGAAGTCCAGCCCTTTCAAACAAATAGAAAAGACAGTGCTCTGAAATGACAGACACATTTTAAATAAGTTACAACACAGTTAAATATTTGCTATTACCAAAAACAAACCTTTGACCACCTGATAATAGTAGCCCATATACAATCAAATGCTCTATGTTTATTTATATGACTGAATGCATCCACTCAAAAGGGACTTTAGGAGGCAAAATGTCTAACAAAATGTACAGCTTTAACATTCTAGGCATCTAGACACCTACAGGCTTTCTCTTGCTGTGGCCCCTACCCAAGGCTTTCTCAAAACAAATCAAATACACCCCCATAAATCCTTCATTCAAAAACTGAAATTACCATTGTATTATAGAATTGTTTAATGTGCTATGTAAGTGCTGCTGTAGTTATGTAGTAGAGATCAAAAACATACTAGTTCTTGGATTTTCACCACTCCCTGCAGAAAAAAATGAAATGCAGTGAGAACATGAACCAATTTTGCATCTTCCATTTGTATTTTTTTCAGCACTGAGGGTTTTCACTAAGGTTCTTGTGCTACTTCTTTTGCAGAAGTTTGAAAAAAGGTAAGTTTGTACTTTATTATCAAGATGGTATTCTTCTAGTCACTAATCCAGAGAAAGAAGAATTTCCTCATAAGGAAGAAATATTCTTTAATGTCATAACTGGATCATAACAAGAGTCAACAGTTATTTGTGGCCAAGTAAGAAGATTTTGTTTATGTGTACAATGGGAGGTTTGGTGTTTCTTCCAGATCAGGAAATTCAGGATTCCATATTATATCAATTCAGTAAATTGACATGCAGGTGACTATCTACCAGATCCTGGATGAAAATGCTGGGAACACTAATGTGATTACCAGGGTTAACCAACCCTGCGCCAGTCTCTTGTTTGGCACAGAAAGGGTCTGTTAACCCTTTCTACTGTCACAAATCTGTAACAGTCTAGCCACTCCAGGCAAGCCAATGACTTAGTTCAGTGGGTGCAAGGGTTAACAACACTCTCTAGTCTGTACTAGACTCAGAAAAATGCCAAAACTCCCCTTTACTGCCACCCACAATAAACTAAAACTAAATAAGCTATCTCTAAGCTGCTGCCACCACTTATGATTTATTAAAGGGGAAATCCTAAGGAAAACCCAAGACTTACACATTAAAGGGACAGTTTACTAAAAAATGTTTCCCCCTTTAATGTGTTCCCAATGATCCACTTTACCTGCTGGAGTGTATTAAATTGTTTACAAGTATTTCCATTACCCTTATATTGGCATTAGAATTAGTTTATTTTGCCTGTGGTATCCCCACCCTCCTTAAAGTTTTTGGCCTCAAGGCCAAGCTGTGTTAACACAGACAGTAGAAAAAATTACACTCCCAGTGGGCTATAGAAGAGATACGGTAATAAAATGTTGATTTTTCATTTTTCTCTTCAAGTATTGGTGATTAGTTTACAGACAGATATAAGATAAAGACACGTATATTTACACAATGTGATAAAGTAATGAGATCTGATTATACGTACACGCTCAACCCATTTTATTACATTGTGGCTTCAAAACACAAAATCAGCTAATTCATATACACAAATAAGTCTTAAAAAAGCAAATCTTATACATTTTATACTCTGCATCTGGTAAAAAAAGTAATTGGAAACACATTGAGGGAAAAACAATTTTATAGTATACTGTCCCTTTAACTCTCAGAATACAATTTAGCAAAAAATAACCCAAGATCACAGTACTAATACTACCAGTCTCTTTCAGTAATGCGGTTCAAATATTAGACATAGGCAAAAAAACTTAATATCTGAATTATTTATTATGCGAAAAATTAGCACAAGGCATTATTAATAAAAAATATGTTAAGAAATAGAATTACACAAGCAAACAGTTTTAAAATAAAAAGGAGAAATAACAGAAACCTTACACTTTACTAGGTTTGGTATCTGCCCCAGGGAGATGGGTCAGAAAGATTCACTCACGCTGCAGCAGCCTCCCAAGTAGAAAGAACACTTAAAATGTTAAAACACAAAATGTTATACATGTTTCCAGGAGATCAAGTTGCTTGACCCACCCTCTTTCCAGGGGCTAGGAAACCCCTCTCTTTTACGACAGTCAATAAAACTCAGCACCTTTGGCTGAAATCATAGAACACCTTACAACTTCTGAATGGTATATTTAGCACATTCACCTATATAAGCAACTTCCCAGGGACATCCTGAGAATTAGTCTGGTACCAAATATGACATGGTTGTCATATTTCCCTCATCTAGTGTCATAACTAGTGATGCCGCAAACCTAAAAATTTGGGTTCGCGAACGGCAAACGCAAACTTTCGCAAAAGTATGCGAATGGGTGAACCAGGCGAACCGCCATAGACTTCAATAGGCAGGCGAATTTTAAAACCCACAGGGACTCTTTCTGGCCACAATAGTGATGGAAAAGTTGTTTCAAGGGCACTAACACTTGGACTGTGGCATGCCGGAGTGGGATCCATGGCAAAACTCCCATGGAAAATTACATAGTTGATGCAGAGTCTGGTTTTAATCCATAAAGGGCATAAATCACCTAACATTCCTAAATTGTTTGGAATAACATGCTTTAAAACATCGGGTATGATGTTGTATCGATCAGGTAGTGTAAGGGTTACGCCCGCTTCACAGTGCACAGTGTAGGTGATATACCTGCCCTTACCATGCTTTGCAGACCAGGTGTCAGTGGTCAGATGGACCCTTGCCCCAACACTGTGTGCCAGACATGCCATTATAGCAGACTTATATGGCTTTGGTGTTGCTTTTTGGTAATTAGAAGGCTGCTAAATGCCACTGCGCACCACACGTGTTTTATGCCCAGCAGTGAAGGGGTTAAATAGGGAGCATGTAGGCAGCTTGTAGAGTTAATTTTAGCTTAAGTGTAGTTTAGTAGACAACCCAAAGTATTGATCTAGGCCCATTTTGGTATATTTCATGCCACCATTCCACCGCCAAATGCGATCAAATAAAAAAAAAATTGTTCACTTTTTCATAAACTTTCGGTTTCTTACAGAAATTATTTACAAACAACTTATGCAATTATGGCATAAATGGTTGTAAATGCTTCTCTGGGATCCCCTTTGTTCATAAATAGCAGACTTATATGGCTTTGGCGTTGCTTTGTGGTAATTAGAAGGCTGCTAAATGCCACTGCGCACCACACGTGTTTTATGCCCAGCAGTGAAGGAGTTAATTAGGGAGCATGTAGGCAGCTTGTAGAGTTAATTTTAGCTTAAGTGTAGTGTAGTAGACAACCCAAAGTATTGATCTAGGCCCATTTTGGTATATTTCATGCCACCATTTCACCGCCAAATGCGATCAAATAAAAAAAAAATTGTTCACTTTTTCACAAACTTTCGGTTTCTCACAGAAATTATTTACAAACAACTTATGCAATTATTGCATGAATGGTTGTAAATGCTTCTCTGGGATCCCCTTTGTTCAGAAATAGCAGACTTATATGGCTTTGGCGTTGCTTTTTGGTAATTAGAAGGCTGCTAAATGCCACTGCGCACCACACATGTTTTATGCCCAGCAGTGAAGGGGTTAATTAGGGAGCATGTAGGCAGCTTGTAGAGTTAATTTTAGCTTAAGTGTAGTGTAGTAGACAACCCAAAGTATTGATCTAGGCCCATTTTGGTATATTTCATGCCACCATTTCACCGTCAAATGCGATCAAATAAAAAAAAAATTGTTGACTTTTTCACAAACTTTAGGATTCTCACAGAAATTATTTACAAACAACTTATGCAATTATGGCATAAATGGTTGTAAATGCTTCTCTGGGATCCCCTTTGTTCATAAATAGCAGACTTATATGGCTTTGGCGTTGCTTTTTGGTAATTAGAAGGCTGCCAAACGCCACTGCGCACCACACGTGTTTTATGCCCAGCAGTGAAGGGGTTAATTAGAGAGCACGTAGGCAGCTTGTAGAGTTAATTTTAGCTTAAGTGTAGTGTAGTAGACAACCCAAAGTATTGATCTAGGCCCATTTTGGTATATTTAATGCCACCATTTCACCGCCAAATGAGATCAAATTTAAAAAAAACTTAAATTTTTTCGCAATTTTAGGTTTCTCACTGAAATTATTTACAAACAGCTTGTGCAATTATGGCACAAATGGTTGTAAATGCTTCTCTGGGATCCCCTTTGTTCAGAAATAGCAGCCATATATGACTTTGGCGTAGCTTTCTGGTATTTAGAAGGCCGCTAAATGCTGCTGCGCATCACACGTGTATTATGGCTAGCAGTGAAGGGGTTAATTAGGTAGTTTGTAGGGAGCTTGCAGGGTTAATTTTAGCTTTAGTGTAGAGATCAGCCTCTCACCTGACACATCAGACCCCCTGATCCCTCCCAAACAGCTCCCTTCCCTCCCCCACCCCACAATTGTCCCCGCCATCTTAAGTACTGGCAGAAAGTCTGCCAGTACTAAAATAAAAGGTTTTTTAAAAAAAAATTATTTATTTTTTTAGCATATTTATATATGCTGTGGTGTAGCATCCCCCCTTAGCCCCCAACCTCCCTGATCCCCCCCCCAAAACAGCTCTCTAACCCTCCCCATCTGCCTTATTGGCGGCCATCTTGGGTACTGGCAGCTGTGTGCTATTATTTCACAGTCAAAAAAGTGTTTTTTTTTTTAAATGTACACTACTGTTACACCAGATATGAGTGGTGGCACTGGGCAAGTGGGCACAGTATACGCTGTGAGTCTGACACACACGCTGGCAGGCAGGCAACTGCAATTAGATTACACAGGAAAAAAAAAGCAGACTGATGTTCTAGCCCTAAAAAGGGCTTTTTGGGGTGCTGTCCTTACAGCAGAGATCAGATGAGTCCTTCAGAACTGTAGTGGACACTGAATACACTAGCCTAACTATCGATTTCCCTATTAAATCAGCAGCAGCTACACTGTCCCTCCTCTCACTAAGAATGCAGCTTCCGAATGAATCTAAAATGGATGCTGTCCAGGAGGTGGGAGGGTCTGGGAGGGAGGGAGTGTCTGCCGCTGATTGGCTGTAATGTGTCTTCTGACTGTGAGGTACAGGGTCAAAGTTTACTCAATGATGACGAATAGGGGGCGGATCGAACATCGCATATGTTCGCCCGCCGAGGCAAACGCGAACATGCTATGTTCGCCGGGAACTATTCGCCGGCAAAATGTTTGCGACATCACTAGTCATAACAAGTTTAAAAGCATATTTTAAATTGTACCAGTATCCTCTTATTGACCTTATCTGCTCTAGGAGGAGGGCACTGCTTATTGTCTCTTGAGCTAAAACTTTTATTGGCTTGCTGTGTCAATGAATATACAATAACAGTTAGTCAAGGGGAACTCTGAAACTATTTATAAGGGGAGTCTGGTTTTCTCAAAGGAAACACAAACAGCACTTTTCTTCTGAACAAAAAACACTGGTTTTTAGCACACAACTACAAAAATTGTACCCCTTAGCATCTCAATCCTGAGACAACTAACAAAAATAATTTATGTGATTAAGAGGGCACAATAGGGCCGAATTATAAAGCTCAGAATGGAGCTTGATGCCCTTGTTTCAGCACGAGCCTTCAGGCTCGCAGGAAACAGCAGTTATGAAGCAGCGGTCTGTAATGATCAGCAATTCGATTGCTGTTTCTTTGGTCTGATTATGAGTAATCTCTGGTAAATAGTTTGCATGTATCATGTGATTAAGTCTGTCTGCTAGTTAGGAGACAGAGTCTTAATCACCTGGATTAATGTAGCCCGGAATATTCACCTCAAAATTATAAGTAGTAAGATCAGGTGAATTATGTCTGAGTCTAGAGATAAGTTTGTACTCTGTAAACTTTTAGATAATAAGTAGCAGTTTATATCGGTTTGTGACAGATAAGTGAGGTCCCCTTTAAGGTAATACTGTGCCTTTAAATAATACACCTTGCGGTAAAGATAAGTTCACAGTGTGGAGTATAATGTTTCAGCTTGCTGGCCCTTTAAATAATACACCTTGTGGTAAAGATAAGTTCACAGTGTTAAGTATACTGTTTCAGCTTGCTGCGCTGTTAAACAATACACCATACGGTAAGATAAGTTCACAGTCTTAACGGCAATGCTAACACTTGTATACGGAACCTGGCTCTAGCAGCTGTGTGCGTGCAGCGTCTCTGATCCTCTCCGCAGATTGCGGGCTGTGTCTGTTAGACTGGAAGTTGTTAGAGCGGCATGTGTGCTGCAGTTGCAACAGTTGACTTCTACCTTAGATGAGAAGTAGCTTCAGTTGAGGGAGACAGAGCTAATCACAGAACAAATGATACTCTGTTTTAGTCAAGTAACAAGAAAGGCTGGAGAGTGAGTGGGTATCAACCTTCAATAAACCAGCAAAGGTGTATGGGAAATGGAAAGCTTTTAAAGGAAAAGATAGCCAGATAATTGATTCTTAAGGTGGTATGTGAGATGTAGTAACATAAGTTAAGGTGGAACTGAGGAGTTCATGACACATCCCCCCCTCAAAAGAACCTCAAGGAGGTGTCAAGGCGCTGGACGATCAGGATGCCTACGGTGGAACACAGACGGGGAGCCGATAGATTGGATGCCGGCTCCCAGGAATCCTCAGATGAGTCATACCCCGACCAGCGGACAAGGTATTGGAGTTCACCGTGATACCTTCGGGAGTCGACTATAGAATGTACTTCGTATTCGGGGTCAGGCATGGGAGATTCTGGAGGAAATGGAGAGACATGGGTAGAGGGATCACAGGGTTTGACAAGTGACACATGAAATGTGGGATGTATACGGTAAGTTGCTGGGAGTTGTAGGGTAACAGTTACAGGGTTGCTTATAGCCACTATCGGGAAGGGTCCCACAAACAGTTTATTGAATTTCCTACAGGGTGTAGGTAATTTAAAATTTTTGGTGGCAAGCCAAACTAAGTCACCCACTTTGTAGGTGGGTTGGGGACGATGGCGTAGGTCGTAGTATCTTTTCTGGATGGCTTGTGCTTGCTTGATGTTCTCTTGTATGACAGTATAGGTCTGTTTAATGGAGTTGACCAAGTCATTTACTTGTGGACAGGGACTGTTTGCAGGAGGTAGCGGGTGAAAACGAGGGTGCCTTCCTGAGTTGACATAAAAGGGTGAAAATCCTGTAGATGAATTAGTAGTGTTATTGAAAGAAAATTCAGCCTGGGGAAGGAGCAAAGCCCAAGAGTCGTGTTTATGGGAGCAAAAACATCTCAGGTATTGCTCCAACCATTGGTTGGTACGTTCACATAGCCCATTTGTTTGCGGGTGGTACGATGTAGTCAGGTGTTGCTGAATGCCAAGAGATTGACATAGGGATCTCCAAAACTTGGATGTAAATTGCGACCCTCTGTCACTGAGTACAGATACTGGAAGGCCATGCAGTCGAACAATCTCTTTGATAAATAGATCTGCAGTCTGCTGTGCTGTAGGAAGTGAACCTGTAGGAATGAAGTGGGCCATTCTAGAGAACAGGTCGACTATGACAAAGATGACAGTCATGCCACAGGAGCTTGGAAGGTCAACGATAAAATCCATAGAGACGTATGCCCACGGATAGTCTGGTAAGGGTATGTTTTGCAATAGGCCCAGAGGGAGTTGATGAGATGGTTTACAGGTTTGACAGGTGGAACAGGAACTTATATATTGTTTTACTGAGTGTCTCATAGAAGGCCACCAGAAGTGCCTTTGTAGAAGGTCATAGGTCTTATGTATTCCCAAATGACCAGCTAAGGAGGAATCATGAGTTATAGCACTTTTGTCCGGAAAGCTGGTGGTATGTAATATCTTGACTTATTACAGAGGATACCGTTTTGATCAGGGGTGAGAGGGTAAGTAGCCTTTGTTGTATCCAATTGTTGTTGGTTCTTTAATTCAGTGCTATCAGGTGAGAGTACACCGATTATGGATGTAACGGGAACTATTGTTGAGTTGGGAGGAGCTGTGGAAGGCTTAATATCTTTTCGAGACAGAGTGTCCGCCTTACCGTTTCTTGATCCAGGTGGATATGTGATGGTGAAATTGAATCGTGAAAAGTACAAGCTCCACCTGAGCTGACGAGCTGACAAAGTACGACTAGTTTGAAGATATTGTAGGTTTTTATGGTCCGTATAAATTACTATTGGATATTCTGCGCCCTCCAGCAAATGTCTCCACTGGTCAAATGAAGTCTTAATTGCGAGAAGCTCCTTTTCCCCCACTGGATAGTTGAGTTCAGCAGGTGTAAGGAGTCTGGAGAAGTAACACACTGGGTGCAAAGGATCTTTTGGTAAGAGTCTCTGGGATAGAATAGATCCGATGGCGTATTCAGAGGCATCCACTTCCAATATGAATTGTGCTTTGCTGTTGGGAATGTGCAGTACTGGGGAAGTGTCAAATAGAGATTTAAGGAGTTCAAATGCCTTTTGAGTTTCTGGAGTCCAGATGAATGGCTTAGAGGTCCTATTCAGGTTAGTGGGTGGCCTAGCAATGGCTGCAAAATTGCAGATAAAGAGCCTGTAAACATTGGCGAAGCCTAAAAACCGCTGGACTTCTTTTATGTTGGAAGGTATAGGCCAAGTGGTGATGGCAGAGATTTTACTATCCTCCATAGATATCCTGCTATTGCTAATGCGATAGCCAAGAAATGATACTTCATTTACATGGAAGAGACACTTCTCTAACTTGAAATACAGCTTATGTGTCTGTAATCTGGATAACACTAACCTGATGTGTTTGACATGTTCAGAGAAAGAGGAAGAATAGATAAGAATATCGTCTAGATAGACCACCAGGAAAGTGTCGAGAATGTCCCTAAAGATATCATTAATGAAATTCTGGAATGTTGCCGGAGCATTACACAACCCAAATGGCATAACTGTATATTCGAAAAGACCATACCTGGTCCTAAATGCAGTCAGCCACTCGTCTCCGGACCTTATTCTTACAAGGTTGTAGGCGCCCCTAAGATCTAGTTTAGTAAAAATAGTGGCGCCTCTTAACCTCTCAATTAACTCGGGAATGAGAGGCAAAGGGTACCTGTTCTTTTTAGTACGCTTGTTTAATTCCCGATAATCTATTATCGGACGTAAAGACCCATCCTTGTTTTTCACGAAAAAAATGCCGGCACCGGCAGGGGAGGTGGAAGGGCAAATAAAACCTTTTTTTAGATTATCAGTGATATAGGTTTTTAAATCAGCCAATTCAGGTCTAGAAAGAGGATAGATGTGGCCTTAGGGAATGGTTGCCCCTGGAAGTAAGTCTATGGGGCAATCGTAAGGCCTATGTGGGGGCAACAACTCGACTTCTGTTTTATTGAAGACAGCTGAAAAGTCAAGATATTGTGTAGGAATAGGAGATGAGGAAGTAGTGAACAAGTGAGTGTTTGGAAAACAAGTTGAGACACAGTAGGGAGAGGAGAATGAAATGGTGAGGGTATCCCAATGTACCACAGGTTGGTGTAGTTGAAGCCAAGTGATTCCCAGAACAATAGGGTGAATGGGAGAAGAAATAATCTCAAAGGAGATAGTTTCAGTGTGACCAGGTGGAGAGGAAACGAGTAAAGGAATAGTCTGTTGAGACACTGGACCAGATGCTAAATGCGAACCATCAATGACTTTTATAGGCAAAGGTGTGCTTTTAAACTGAAAGGTATTTTATTTAATTCAACCAAACGTAAATCAATAAAGTTGGCGCAAGCGCCTGTATAGATGATGGCGTTACACTCTATCCTGTGTCGGTCCCACTGCAAAAGCAAGGGAATGGTAAGGTAAGCTGTAGCAGTGGTTTTTGTGTGGAAACAATATTTTATGTTACGGATCTTACCTATCTTCTGCTTTAGTAATAGAGGGCACTCCTTAACTGCATGACCAGTACCTGCGCAGTACATACATAAATTCGCAGTTCGGCGTCTAGCCTTTTCCTGTGGGGTAAGTGGACCCCTAATAAAACTGATGTCCATGGGTTGGTCGGACGGTGGACCAATGGTTGGAGGAGTTGGCAGTACCCTGCGAACTGGTGCTGTAGATGGGCTTCTTTCCTGCTTCCTCTCTCTAAGGCGTCTGTCAATTGTAATCGTGAGGGCATAAAGGTCGTCAAGACGATCCGGTATACCAATCCTGGCAAGCTCATCCTTAATCTCCTCTGCAAGTCCGAGACAGTATTGGTTTTTTAGAGACACCTCATTCCAGAGGGAATCTCTAGCCCAGATTCTAAATCTGGTAATGTACTCTTCTACCGGTGCTTTGGACTGCTTTAAGTTCCTAAGTTTACTTTCTGCAGTTATTTGACGGTAGGGGTCATCGTAGAGGCCTGATAATGCCTTTAGGAAAGCATCCAGGGAATTTAGAATGGGGTCCTGGGTCTCATAAAAGGAGTCGGCCCAGGCCCTGGGTTTTCCCCTGAGATAGGAGAGTATGGTTAGAACCTTGGACCTATCAGTTGCATATGTCCTAGGACGAAGGTCAAAAAGCAAAAGGCATGCATTCCTAAACTGCCTAAATGTGGAACGATCTCCAGAGAATTTCTCCGGGTAGGAGACTTGGGATTCTGCTTGATGATCCAAAGTTCCTATTTGACAGTGCTTCCCTTAAACAGGCTTTGAGACTCTGGTTTTCTACCTGCAGCTCTCTAAAAGCCTGTGTCAGACTATTCAAATGCTGATTGAGGGTATGGATTTGTGAAGTCAGGTCACTGAGCTCCATTATCAAATGTGGATTTTTAGGGCTGGTTTATTATGTAATGATCAGCAATTCGATTGCTGCTTCTTTAGTCTGATTATGAGTAATCTCTGGTAAATAGTTTGTATGTATCATGTGATTAAGTCTGTCTGCTAGTGAGGAGACAGAGTCTTAATCACCTGGATTAATGTAGCCCGGAATATTCACGTCAAAATTATAAGTAGTAAAATCAGGTGAATTATGTCTGGGTCTAGAGATAAGTTTGTACTATGTAAACTTTTAGATAATAAGTAGCAGTTTATATCGGTTTGTGACAGATAAGTGAGGTCCCCTTTAAGGTAATACTGTGTCTTTAAATAATACACCTAGCGGTAAAGATAAGTTCACAGTGTGGAGTATAATGTTTCAGCTTGCTGGCCCTTTAAATAATACACCTTGTGGTAAAGATAAGTTCACAGTGTTAAGTATACTGTTTCAGCTTGCTGGGCCTTAAAATAATACACCTTGTGGTAAAGATTTGTAAACAGTGTTAAGAATACTGTATCAGCTTGCTGCGCTGTTAAACAATACACCATACGGTAAAGATAAGTTCACAGTCTTAACGGCAATGCTAACACTTGTATACGGAACCTGGCTCTAGCAGCTGTGTGCGTGCAGCGTCTCTGATCCCCCCCGCAGATTGCGGGCTGTGTCTGTTAGACTGGAAGTTGTTAGAGCGGCGTGTGTGCTGCAGTTGCAACAGGTGACTTCTGCCTTAGATGAGAAGTAGCTTCAGTTGAGGGAGACAGAGCTAATCACAGAACAAATGATACTCTGTTTTAGACAAGTAACAAGAAAGGCTGGAGAGTGAGTGGGTATCAACCTTCAATAAACCAGCAAAGGTGTATGGGAAATGGAAAGCTTTTAAAGGAAAAGAGAGCCAGATAATTGATTCTTAAGGTGGTATGTGAGATGTAGTAACATAAGTTAAGGTGGAACTGAGGAGTTCATGACACGGTCTTAAGACCGCTGCTCCATAACTGGTCCGCCTGCTCTGAGGCTGGGGACAACGATCCGGCCGATCCTATACGATCGGGCTGACTGACACCGATTGCGGATTGGCCGAAAGTCTGCAGGGGGCGGCATTTCACAAGTATTCACAAGAACTACTTGTGCAATGATAAATGCCGACAGCATATGCTGTAGGCATTCATTAATGTCTGTCGGACATGATTCGCTGAGTGGATAATGTTGGACAGAGCGATGATAAATCGGCCCCAATGCATCTACTACAGCAGCACTTCCCGATAAAATGGAACAAAAAGACGAGCTTATCACAAAGAATTCCATTTCCTCCTCATATCAAGAATGGTGGACTCAGTCTTTGATTGCCTCTAGATTCACATGAAGATAGATTCCAGCAAATGTGCTTCTCAGAGACAGTTTGTACAGGGAAGATAGCAATATCTCTGGGATTTTTATATTTCCAAGATCAGACACAAATGATACAAATGAAAACTTTTACAGACAGAGGAACAATATCTCGCATAATGCTGCAATGAGGGGCAGAATATCGCTCATTTCTAAATTATGTACAGAAAGAAGCAAATCATTTTAAAACAGTTCATAGTCTAGCAGATCTGAACAACGTAGAAAGTGGATTATCTTACTCATTAAACTAAATTAAAAAAAACACAGCAACACCATCATAGAGTGGTAAATTTCTTCTGTGTAAGTTCAGAAATGAATGAAAGTTTTGTAGCTAATATATATGGGACTGGTATTTCTGTAAGCTAATACATATTGACTACGTCTTATTCTATAGGGTTTGCAATTTCTTCAATTGTTATTGTTGTATGTTTATTTTAAAAGTATTTGGACCTACATAGCATTTTTTTTATACCAGCTTTGTTAGAGCAATTAGAGTGCAAGACAATAAAAAAACATAATTTATGTAAGAATTTACCTGATACATTCATTTCTTTCATATTGGCAAGAGTCCATGAGTTAGTGACGTATGGGATATACAATCCTACCAGGAGGGGCAAAGTTTCTCAAACCTCAAAATGCCTACAAATACACCCCTCACCACACCCACAATTCAGTTTAACGAATAGACAAGTAGTGGGGTGATAAAGAAAGGAGTAAAAAGCATCAACAAAGGAATTTGGAAATAATTGTGCTTTATACAAAAAAATCATAACCACCATTAAAAGGGTGGGCCTCATGGACTCTTGCCAATATGAAAGAAATGAATTTATCAGGTAAATTCTTACATAAATTAGGTTTTCTTTCATGTAATTGGCAAGAGTCCATGAGCTAGTGACGTATGGGATATCAAATACCCAAGATGTGGAACTCCACGCAAGAGTCACTAGAGAGGGAGGGATAAAAATAAAGAAGAGCCATTTCCTGCTGAAAAATAATCCACAACCCAAATTATAAATTTATTCTTTAATGACAAGAAAAACTTAAAACATAAGCAGAAGAATCAAACTGAAACAGCTGCCTGAAGAACTTTTCTACCAAAAACTGCTTCTGAAGAAGCAAATACATCAAAATGGTAGAATTTAGTAAATGTATGCAAAGAGGACCAAGTCACCGCTTTGCAAATCTGATCAGCTGAAGCTTCATTCTTAAAAGCCCACGAAGTGGAGACTGATCTAGTAGAATAAGCTGTAATTCTCTGAGGCGGGGCCTGACCCGACTCCAAATAAGCTTGAAGAATCAAAAGCTTTAACCAAGAAGCCAAGGAAACAGCAGAAGCCTTCTGACCTTTCCTAGAACCATAAAATATAACGAATAGACTAGAAGTCTTCCTGAAATCTTTAGTAGCTTCAACATAATATTTCAAAGCTCTCACCACATCCAAAGAATGTAAGGATCTTTCCAAAGAATTCTTAGGATTAGGACACAAGGAAGGGACAACAATTTATCTACTAATGTTGTTAGAATTCACAACCTTAGGTAAAAATTTAAATGAAGTCCGCAAAACCGCCTTATCCTGATGAAAAATCAGAAAAGGACATTCACAAGAAAGAGCAGATAGCTCAGAAACTCTTCTAACAGAAGAGATGGCCAAAAGGAACAACACTTTCCAAGAAAGTAGTTTAATGTCCAAAGAGTGCATAGGCTCAAATGGAGGAGCCTGTACAGCCCTCAAAACCAAATTAAGACTCCAAGGAGGAGAGATTGATTTAATGACAGGATTGATACGAACCAAAGCCTGTACAAAACAGTGAATATCAGGAAGTTTGACAATCTTTCAGTGAAATAAAACAGAAAGAGCAGAGATTTGTCCCTTCAATGAACTTGCAGACAAACCCTTATCCAAACCATTCTGAAGAAACTGTAAAATTCTAGGAATTCTATAAGAATACCAAGAAATTTTTTGAGAACACCATGAAATGTAAGTCTTCCAAACTCGATAATAAATCTTTCTAGAGACAGATTTACGAGCTTATAACATAGTATTAATCACTGAGTCAGAGAAACCTCTATGACTTAGCACTAGGTGTTCAATTTCCACACCTTCAAATTTAATGATTTGAGATCCTGGTGGAAAAACGGACCTTGAGACAGTAGGTCCGGCCTTAACGGAAGTGGCCAAGTTTGGCAACTGGACATCCGAACAAGATCCACATACCAAAACCTGTGAGACCATGCTGGAGCCACCACGATTGTTCAATGATGATTTTGGTGATCACTCTTGGCAGAAGAACTAGAGGCGGGAGATTTCCAAACCCCTTGTGCTGTCAGAGATCCCCAAACTGCTCCCTAACCTGAAAGACTTGCATTTGTTGTGAGCACAGTCCAGGTTGGCCGAATAAAAGAGGCCCCTCAAACTAAATGCTGGTGATTTAACCACCACGTCAGAGAGTGTTGAACATTGGGATTTAAGGATATTAATTGTGATATGTTTGTATAATCCCTGCACCATTGGTTCAGCATACAAAGCTGGAGAGGTCTCATGTGAAAACAAGCAAAGGGGATCGCGTCCGAAACTGCAGTCATGAGACCTAAAACTTCCATGCACATAGCCACTGAAGGGAATGACTGAGACTGAAGGTGCCGACAGGCTGCAACCAATTTTAATGTCTCTTGTCTGTTAGAGACAGAGTCATGGACACTGAATCTATCTAAAAAGGTGACCCTTGTCTGAGGAATCAAGAAACTTTTTGGTAAATTGATCCTCCAACCATGTTTCCGAAGAAACAACACTAGTTGATTTGTGTGAGTTTCTGCAGAACGCAAAGACTGAGCTAGTAACAAGATATCGTCCAAACAAGGAAACACTGCAATACCCTGCTCTCTGGTTACACAAAGCAGGGCACCAAGAACCTTTGAAAAGATTCTTGGAGCTGTTGCTAGGCCAAACGGAAGAGCAACAAATTGGTAATGCTTGTCTAGAAAGAGAATCTCAGGAACTGATAATGATCTGGATGAATCGGAATATGAAGGTATGCATCCTGCAAGTCTATTGTGGACATATAATATCCTTGCTGAACAAAAGGTAGAATAGTCCTTATAGTTACCATTTTGAAAGTTGGTACTCTTACATAACGATTCAAAATTTTCAGATCCAGAAATGGTCTGAATGAATTTTCTTTCTTTGGGACAATGAATAGATTTGAATAAAACCCCAAACCCTGTTCCTAAAAAGGAACTGGCATGATTACCCCATATAACTCCAGGTCTGAAACACACTTCAGGAAAGCCTGAGCTTTTACTGGATTTGCTGGGATGTGTGAGAGAAAAAATCTTCTCACAGGAGGTCTGACTCTGAATCCTATTCGATACCCTTGAGAAATAATGTTCTCAATCCAATGATTTTGGACAGAATTTATCCAAACATCCTTGAAAAACCTTAATCTTCCCCCTACCAGCTGATCTGGAATGAGGGCCGCACCTTCATGCAGACTTAGGGGCTGACTTTGGTTTCTTAAATGGCTTGGATTTATTCCAATTTGAGGAAGGCTTCCAATTGGAAACAGATTCCTTGGGGGAAGGATTAGGTTTTTGTTCTTTATTTTGATGAAAGGAACGAAAACGGTTAGAAGCCTTAGATTTACCCTTAGGTTTTTTATCCTGAGGCAAAAAAACTCCCTTCCCCCCAGTGACAGTTGAAATAATAGAATCCAACTGAGAACCAAATAAATTATTAACTTGGAAAGAAAGAGATAGCAATCTAGACTTAGATGTCATATAAGCATTCCAAGATTTAAGCCACAATGCTCTTCTAGCTAAAATAGCTAAAGACATGGATCTTACATCAGTTTTGATAATATAAAAAATGGCATCACAAATAAAATGATTAGCATGTTGCAGTAAGCGAACAATGCTAGATACATCAGAATCCAATTCTTATTGCGCTAAATTCTCCAACCAAAAAGTTGATGCAGCTGCAACATCAGCCAAAGAAATTGCAGGCCTGAGAAGATGACCTGAATATAAGTAGGCTTTCCTTAGATAAGATTCAAGTTTCCTATCTAAAGGATCTTTAAAATAAGTACTATCTTCATATGAATAGTGGTACGTTTAGCAAGAGTAGAAATAGCCCCATCGACTTTGGGGATCTTTTCCCAAAACTCTATTGAAATTGCTGGTAAAGGATACAATTTTTTAAACCTTGAAGAAGGAATAAAAGAAGTACCCGGCTTATTCCGTTCCTTAGAAATCATATCAGAAATAGCATCAGGAATAGGAAAAACCTCTGGAGTAACCACAGGAGGTTTAAAAACAGAATTTTAAAGTTTACTAGTTTTAATGTCAAGAGGACTAGTTTCCTCAATATCCAAAGTAATTAACACTTCTTTTAAGAAAGAACGAATATACTCCATTTTAAATAAATAAGTAGATTTGTCAGTGTCAATATCTGAGGAAGGATCTTCTGAATCAGATAGATCCTCATCAGAGGAGGATAATTCATTATGTTGCCGGTCATTTGAAATTTCATCAACCTTATGAGAAGTTTTAAAAGACCTTTTACGTTTATTAAAAGGCGGAAAAGCAGACTGAGCCTTCTGAATAGAATCAGTAACAAATTCTTTAAAATTCATAGGTATATCATGTACATTAGAAGTTGAAGGAACTGCAACCGGCAATGTACTATTACTGATGGACACATTATCTGCATGTAAAAGTTTATCATGACAACTAATACAAATGACATTAGGAGATATAATCTCCACAAGTTTACAACAAATGCACTTAGTTTTGGTAGAACCGATATCAGGCAGCAAAGTTCCAACAGATACTTCTGAGACAGGATCAGATTAAGACATCTTGCAGAATGTAAAAGAAAAAACAACATATAAAGCAAAATGATCAATTTCCTTATATGACAGTTTCAGGAATGGGAAAAAAATGCAAATAGCATATCCCTCTGACATAGAAAAAGGCAAGAGGCAAATAGCAATGGGGTGAAAAAATAATGAAAAAACTTGGCACCAAGAATGCTGCACAACGTAACAGAAATTTTTTTGGCGCCCACAACGTCCGGACACTCGCGTCACTAACAACGCAACCTTGTGAAATGAACTCTGCATCAACTATGACGCCGGAAATTACGAACTTGCGTCAATGGACGTACTTTCGCGCCAAAAAATTCTCGCGCCAAGAATGACGCAATAAAGTCTAGCATTTGGCGCACCAGTGGGCCTAATTCTGCCCGCAATTTGCAAAGAAAAATTAAGTAAATTTAAAACCCCAGGAAAGAAAAATATTTCTCAATATGTTTATTTTCCCTAAATATGAAACTGACAGTCTGCAAAAAGGAAATACATGAACCTGACTCATGGCAAATATAAGTACAATACATATATTTAGAACTTTATATTATTGTATAAAGTGCCAAACCATAGCTGAGGTGTCTTAAGTAATAAAAACATACTTACCGAAAAGACACCCATCCACATATAGCAGATAGCCAAACCAGTACTGAAACAGTTATCAGTAGAGGTAATGGTATATGAGAGTATATCGAATAAGGGAGGTAGGAGATGAATCTCTACGACCGATAACAGAGAACCTATGAAATAGATCTCCCATGAGGAAAACCATTGCATTCAATAGGTGATACTCTCTTCACATCCCTCTGACATTCGCTGTACTCTGAGAGGAATCAGGCTTCAAAATGCTGAGAAGCGCATATCAACGTAGAAATCTTAGCACAAACTTACTTCACCACCTCCACAGGAGGCAAAGTTTGTAAAACTGAATTGTGGGTGTGGTGAGGGGTGTATTTATAGGCATTTTGAGGTTTGGGAAACTTTGCCCCTCCTAGTAGGATTGTATATCCCATATGTGACTAGCTCATTGGACATTGCCAATCACATGAAAGAAAAGAGAATATACTGTGAAATGTACATGATAAGTAAGGAAGCTGGACATTTTTCTTAAATGTAACAATAACAGTAAATGGAAAATATCCACAAGGATCAATTTAACATTTTTAGTTCCCATAACATGAGATTATTCTGAGTTAAACAACATATAACCAATATTGAAAAACATGAAGAATTATGGGGGTCAATTTATCAAAGTGCGAGCGGACATGATACAATGTAGCGTATCATGTCTGCCGCACATTGATAAATGCCGACAGCATACGCTGTTGGCATTTATCATTGTACAAGCAGTTCTTGTAAACTGCTTGTGCAATGCGCCCCCTGCAGATTTGCGGCCAATCGACTGCTAGCAGGGAGTGTCAATCAACCCGATCGTATTCAATCAGGTTGATTTCTGTCTGCAGCCTCAGAGCAGGCGAACAGGTTATGGAGCAGCGGTCTTTAGAAGGGTCGTGAAGAAACAGGGACATCAAACTCCATTTGCAGCTTGATAATTCGGCCCCATGGTCCTTACTGTACACATTAATGTCTGAAAGCACCATGGGAGGGACTAGATCCAGACAAAAGAATAGAGAGGGAAGTGCAAGTAGGTAGGTTCAATTTCTAATTAATCCATTTAGGAGGAACACATAGTGGCCGATTTATTAAACTGCGGACGGACATGATACAATGTCTGCATTTATCATTGCACAAGCAGTTCTTGTGAACTGCTTGTGCAATGCCATCCCTGCAGATTCATGGCCAATCAGCCACTAGCAGGGGGTGTCAATCAGCCTGATCGTATAGGATCGAGCGGATTGATGTCCGCAGCCTCAGAGCAGGCGGACAAGTTATGGAGCATCCGTCTCCATTCGGAGCTTGATAATTCGGCCCCATAGACTGAATCATAATAAATGTATCCATGTTGCAGGATTTACAGTAGTAATTGTATTCTTATAGCTATTTAAAATCTAAAGCTTTATTATTCCACATGGATACAGATGAGGTTTCCCTATGCTTGCTATTTTTGGCTATTATACATCTAGCACTGTTCAAAATAATTTTAAAAAGTTTTCCATCTGGCAGGTAAGAAATCTTAAGGGAGTGTTTAAGGAGCCAAACCAGAGGGTCTAAAGGGAAAAGTTTCTGTAAAATTGTTTCTACATCATTAATTTTCTTTGACCAGTTGGAGACTTTGGATACAACGCTAACTTCTTCTCCCCATAGACTACTAAGGGCGCACTGTAAAAAACCTAACAGTTATCGCTTGCGCTTATCAGACACGTATTAAACCAACTGCACTAAACCCAATGTTCTAAAGCACAAACTATAACTTTCAACTTGTAATACCAGCACAAATAAGTGTGTTCATGATATACATTGAAAGTATAGGTTGCGCTCGAGCAAAGTTGGCCCCTCTACACCCTTCTCTGGTTAACGCACTTTACTATGGACTTGTAAAATCAAAGTTGCATGCTAATGGTAGCATGGTCTAGAGATATTGGTTTATCGTACATGGCCTATCATTAGTGTGCTACTTTTTTTTTTTTAACAAATTTTTTATTGAGATTGTTAACAAATATACAATTTAACATATGTCCATCTACATCATCGGAAAATATACATAATACATAATACAGGAGGGAGGATACTGTAAATGATTGAATATACAATATACAAGCTGCTTGTAAGCTTGGCATGACAATGGTAGGAAAGAAAATTAGCTGTAAAATAAGTGGTTAACAATCGTGTCTTATGAGATGGCAAGCTATGATTGTAACGATTGTATAATTGTATGATGTAATAACAGCAAGAGGGTTTTGGATTATACATTTTCTAAACACCTATCTGTTCGATGTTCCAAGGTTCTGTCAATGAATATGTAGATGAACTTAGCCATATGAAATCTAATTTTTTATTTAATAGGGAAAAGGATAAATAAGAAATAGAATGAAAAACTTTGGAAGGCAGTCAGCGGACATGAGCCGCTCTAAAGATAAGGGAAGGGGGTGGAGGCGTGTCTAGGGGGTTTGATGATATGGTATTAAAGGGTGCATATATCATGAAAAGTTCAAAGAGGGTATATACTCCTTTAATCTGGAAGGGGAAACCCTATGGATCTCATGAATGAAGTTTGGGGATTAAATTGTAAGCAGATGATAAAAGATTGCCTTATAAAACTGTCAGATTAAACAGTAACCCTGAAGGGATTTATAGTGAGGAATTAATAACTATGTAGTGTGTGACCATGTAGAACCTTAATGCACACCACAACTTTGTTAAAAGGTACCCCATGTGCTGGCAGGTGGAGTGGGGCGTTATTAGTTAAATATGTCTCTGAGCAAGTATAACCTGGAATGTAGTAATCATGAGATAAAATATATGATCTTCATTGGGTGCTTATGAAGTGGATGCACAAAGAGTTAATTACATGGGTGTAATAGGTTTTCTGGGTGTCTCATATAGTTGATTTTTTCCAACCTTTCACTATGCATCCATACGGTTCCCTAAATCAAGGAGGGTCTCTAATGGCTTGGTACTGTAAACAAGCAGGATTATACAGAGGAGTACAACTATATAGCAAAAAGTCTACTCTAGAAGGAGTATACCAGCAGTTACAGCTACATATTCCATTTTGATACCCTTATAATTATAAGCAAAGCATAACAAGACCATCATATCTGTATCATTCAAACACTTGGGAGTATCTAAGACTACATGCTGACTGAATAATTAACACAGAGCCTGTGCCACATGAAGAGGTAATAATAGAGAACTGATCACGCTCCTATAATTTAAGATATTATGAGAGGAAGACACAACGGTCTTAGGATCAATACTGTGTGTGAAGGAGGGAGTTCATATTACATTACAAAACCTAAAAAGTATAGACCTAGATATAAAGGAGACCCAAAGACCTTAATGTGCAGGAGCCAAATATAATATACTTTTAATATCAAGCCTGTTTAGATTAGAATGATAATAATCGAAGTGTCTCGTGAGTATGCGTTGTGTGAAGTGCTGATGACCAGTTAATGCTGTAGTATAATAAGTAAGAAATACTTTAAAATAAATTAGATATAAACTCTATCTATCTGACTTGCTCATTAGATCCTGAAGGTTATTACATGCTTGATGTATGTGTCCCTTCACAGTATATCAGCCCCCATACATAGTATATGAAACATTAAGATAACCCAGTCACCACCTGTGGTATGCAAACACAAAAACGGGGTCCTACAAGCGTAGTTGGTTCTCTGGATGCCACAAACTATTGTGTCTGTCTCCCAAAATAAAGCAAAAGAGTAATCCACAGGGTATGAGTCACTTCTAACAAATAAACAACTTTGAGACTGCAATAAATGTGAGTGAGGCACAACAAACTTCCAACAGGTCTGGATTGTTGAAGACTTAACAGTATAAGAGATCACTCTTGTAGCAAGGAGTGGAGAGCTAAAACATTTTTCAGGGTTAGGTTAGTGTGGGCAACATCACAGAGGGAAGTGATTGTCAATGGAGTTTCTCCAACAGTGAACTATGGCTATAATATAACTGCAAACTGTATCAGCTACACACATATAGGCATCCCAGAGTTAAATAAATTCTCAGACTGGATGCCTTCATATAGTGTGCTACTTTTAATCTGGCATTTGGCAAATTTCTGAGCTGGATTTATTCCTGTGAAAGGGCAACACGCTAAGATCTGGATTTTTAGCCACTATCTTTGGCATTTGGATCAGCTTGAAGTTCACAATTTGCTTCGATAATAGGAATAAAGCAAATTGAAATTTGTTTAAAACTGCATGTTCTAGCTGACTAATGTTTTATATTGTGTGAAAAAAATTAAATTAAAGCTGTTTCATTTTTGTAAATTAACATGAAATGCACATTTATGCACAGCTTATCCCTACAGACAGATTGTTTCTGTCTGATAATCTCAAACCCCACAGTTACAGTATATTAGTGGACCATGACACACCCCACAAATATAAAAACTATTAAAGTGACAGTACACTGTAAAATTGTTTTATATTAATGTATTTTCAATGACTTGTAATACCAGCTGCAGAGTATAAAATTTATGAGAAATTGCAAAAGAGAGGGGGAGAGAGGAAATGAGAGGGGGGAGAGAGAGGGAGCAAAAGGGAGGGGGGAGAGAGTAAAAGAGAGGGGGGGGGGAGAGAGAGAGCAAAAGAGAGAGGGGGAGAGAGAGAGCAAAAGAGAGGAGGAGAGAGAAAGCAAAAGAGAGGGGGAGAGAGTAAAACAGAGGGGGGAGAGATAGAGCAAAATAGAGGGGTGAGCGAGAGAGAGCAAAATAGAGGGGGAGAGAAAGCAAAAAAGAGGGTAGTGACAGAGCAAAAAAGAGGGGGGAGCGAGAGAGCAAAAGAAAGGGGGGAGAGAGAGGGAGCAAAAGAGAGGGGGGAGAGAGAGCAAAAGAGAGGGGGGATAGAGAGAGAGAAAAAGAGAGGGGAGAGAGAGAGAGAGAGAGCAAAAGAGAGGGGGGAGAGAGAGAGCAAAAGAGAGGGGGGGGAGAGAGAGCAAAAGAGAGGGGAGAGAGAACAAATGAGAGGGGGAAGAGAGAGAGAGGAAAAGAGAGGGGGATGAGAGAGAGCAAGAGAGGGGGGGGAGAGAGAGAGCAAGAGGGGGGAGAGAGAGAGCAAAAAAGAGGGGAGAGAGAGAGCAAGAGAGGGGGAGAGAGAGAAAGAGCAAAAAAGAGGGGGGGAGAGAGCAAAAGAGAGGGGGGAGAGAGAGAGCAAAAGAGAGGGTGGGAGAGAGAGAGCAAGGGGGGTACTGTATTGCAAAAAATGGGCGTGTACATGAGCTTTAGGACTAGTAATTAATAAAAGAATAAAAAAACGATCTCTAATATCCCTTTAAAGTGACAATAACGTCAAAATTAAATTGTCATGATACAGACATAGCATGAAAATTCATTTTAACTTAGCAATTTATTTATGTTATCAATTATGCCTTGTTCTCTTTGTATTTTTTGTTAAAAAGCATACCTAGGTAGGCCCAAGAGTCACAATGTACTACTGGGAGCTAGCTATTTCCAACTCTGTGATGAACTGTTCATTAACCAGCACTTGTAAAGGGTTTAAAAAAAGAGAATGACTTTAAAGAGAGACACAGAGGAAAAACAATAGCATAATGAGTAGTAACCGTGCTAGTGTAGTTGTACCCAACAGTTTAATGATTCTGTTCCCATATAAAATATAATCTTAAAGGTCAGGTTTAGCAGATCTATACTGTTAGAGATTGTTCCTGTAGGTAAAGCTGTAAGTCATTTTTCAATGTTTCACAAATTATATATTGTTTTTTCAGCAGACACAGCAGATTCAAACTATACTATTATTGTATGTATATGTCATAACACATGAGAACTGTGCAACAAAATGTGTGAAAAAAATGAATCTTTTATTAAAATGTTAAACAAGGCCTTTTTGATGACCTGCTATAAGTGCCTGAAGACACACTCATTAAAAAAAATATGTGTAGTTTTATTTTAATTTATTTTGAAAGTGTGTGTTTAAATTTATATTCCCTAGACACCCACCATTTGAAAGAACAACAATTATATAGGACTTTATTTTAAAGATGGGCTTAAGGGCTTTAAACAGGGGGACTTGGGAGCCTCAATCCCTTTGGATGGCCTGTTATAAGGGTATATATGTGTTAAGTGCATTAAAACTGGTGGGGTTTTTTTGTTTTTATTTAAATGTGCTAAAACTTAACCCCCAAGATATCTTTCACATGGTGGGTTTCTAGGGCTTAAGGGAGTTGAGATTAAGGGTTTTTTATAACTCCCTACTCACATGCAAAACGATTGCATTTTATCAAGTGCGCTTACCAAACATAAGTTATGAATTTTTCACATTCCAATGTTCTTCGCATAGAGGAATATGTTTGATTTATTCATAAATACAGATATATATATATATATATATATATATATATATATATATCAATATAATTGAAGAAGCACACTCCCACACGCTCATAAGACAGACAGGTACCAGGGTGCATACAATTCTCAATAAATACAGTCTAGCAATTGCACTCTCTGGATTTAAATCCCAGCAAACTTTATTGTGAACGTTTTCGGAGCATTCACTCCTTGCTCAGAAGTACACCCCTCACATTTTTGTAAATATTTTATTATATCTTTTCATGTGACAAAACTGAAGAAATGTCACTTTGCTACAATGTAAAGTAGTGAGTGTACAGCCTGTATAACAGTGTGAATTTGCTGTCCCCTCAAAATAACTCAACACACAGCCATTAATGTCTAAACAGTTGGCAACAAAAGTGAGTACACCCCTAAGTGGAAATGTCCAAATAGGGCCCAAAGTGTCAATATTTTGTGTGGCCACCATTATTTTCCAGCACTGCCTTAACCCTCTTGGGCATGGAGTTCACCAGAGCTTCACAGGTTGCCACTGGAGTCCTTTTCCACTCCTCCATGAAGACATCATGGAGCTGGTGGATGTTAGAGACCTTGTACTCCCCCACCTTCTGTTTGAGGGTGCCCCACAGATGCTCAATAGTGTTTAGGTCTGGAGACATGCTTGGCCAGTCCATCACCTTTACCCTCAGCTTCTTTAGCAAGTCAGTGGTCGCCTTGGAGGTGTGTTTGGGGTCGTTATCATGTTGGAATACTGCCCTGCAGCCCAGTCTCCGAAGGGAGGGGATCATGCTCTGCTTCAGTATGTCACACTACATGTTGGCATTCATGGTTCCCTCAATGAACTGTAGCTCCCCAGTGCCGGCAGCACTCATGCAGGCCCAGAACATGACAATCCCCCCACCATGCTTGACTGTAGGCAAGGCACACTTGTCTTTGTACTCCTCACCTGGTGGGGGAGCACATGGCCTGTTCTGAGTGGAACCTGTCCTTTGAAACCGCTTTATGGTCTTGCCCACCATGCTGCAGCTCAGTTTCAGGGTCTGGCAATCTTCTTATAGCCTAGGCCATCTTTATGTAGAGCAACAATTCTTTTTTTCAGATCCTCAGAGAATTCTTTGCAATGCGGTGCCATGCTGAACTTCCAGTGACCAGTATGAGAGAGTATGAGAGCGATAACACCAGATTTAACACACCTGCTCCCCATTCACACCTGAGACCTTGTGACACTAACAAGTCACATGATGCCGGTGAGGGAAAATGGCTAATTGGGCCCAATTTGGACATTTCCACTTAGGGGTGTACTCACTTTTGTTGCCAACAGTTTAGACATTAATGGCTGTGTGTTGAGTTATTTTGAGGGGATAGCAAATTTTTATTGTTATACAGGCTGTATACTCACTACTTTACATTGTAGCAAATTGTCATTCCAATGCAGAACATTGGAATGTGAAATATTTACAGTACAAACACAATATAACACTTTATTAAAAATGAATAAATATGCCTTTACATGTTTTCCTCTACTTAACTGCAAAGGGCTCCAATGCACTTAAAATAAATATATATAAATCACTGGGAGTGTAATTTCTTCTACTGACTGTGTTAACACAGCTTGGCCTTGAGGCCAAAAACTTTCAGGATGGGTGGGATATAGAAGAGATAAGGTAATAAAATGTGAATTTTCCTTTGTTCTCTCCGAGTATTGGTGATTGCTTTATGGACAGATATAAGATAAAGAAGCATGTATATGTACACAATGTGATAAGGTAATGAGATCTGATTTACAACTACAAACTCAACCCATTGTATTAGTTTGTGGCTTCAAAACACTAAATCACCCAGTTCATATACACAAATAAACCGTAAAAAGCAAATGTCATACATTTTACACTCTGCAGCTGGTAAAAAAAGGAATTGGAAACACATTAAGGGAAACATTTATTGTATACTGTCCCTTTAAGACCTTTTCACATGAGTTATTATAGTACAATACCACCAAGTTACCACCTAGGAGCAACCTCTTTTTCAATTGGGCTAAAAGAAGCTACTCCCAGGTGGTAAGCGGGAAACAGCACAAGCAACTGAGCTGTTGTTCATCCTGGCATACTACTTCTCTTTCGGAATGTATTTGTATGCATACATATATGATCTTCACACATTTTGTATCAAGAAATAGAAAAACAAATCTATGCAGTAATAAGAATGTATTGCTATAATGTCTCATTAAAGTAAACACAGCATAGAATAAAACACTCTGTGCATGTATTTAAAGGGACAGTCAACTCAAATTCCCCAGTTTTGCACAGCCAACATAGCTATATTAATACACTTTATACCTCTGTGATTACCTTATATCTAAGCCTTTTCTGACAGCCCCCTGATCACATGACTTTTTATTTATCATCTATTGACTTGCATTTTAGCTGTGTTGTGCAGAACCCACGGGCGTGAGCACAATGTTATCTATATTGCTCACATGAACTAGCACTCCCTGTTGTGAAAAGATAATAAAAAAGCATGCGATAAGAGGCTGTCTGTAGTGACTTAGAAACAGGCAGACATTTATGGGTTTAATGGTTATAAACAATATTAATATAACAATGTTGGTTGTGCAAAGCTGGGGAATGGGTAGTAAAGGCGTTACATTTTGATGTTCACTGTCTCTTTATTTACAAGTAACTTAAAAATAATTTCATATGCACATTTTCTTAGGCACCAGTACCTTCTGAGCATTTGCAAGTTTCACAGAATATATGTATGTGATTGGCTGATGGCTCTCACATGATGTAGTGGGAAGGAAAATAAAACTGTGCCAGAACAAAATCTACTACTCGCAGGAAATTCAAACTAAGTGGTTTTGCATTGTCTATTTATTATGCATTTATTGATTATGCTCTTCTACTGTGTTTAGTGGTCCTTTAACGGAAACTGAAGTTACATTTTGTTTCGTATTGCACCCAAAAGTTAGTGTTTTAATAAATAATATTATTATTATTAAAAAAAAAAATATGTTGAAAGAGGGGGACTTAAAGGGACAGTCAACACCAGAATTGTTGTTGTTTTAAAAGATAGATAATCCTTTTATTACCCATTCCCCAGTTTTGCACAGCCACAACGGTAATATTAATTTACTTTTTACCTCTGTGATTAACTTGTATCTAAGTATCTTCTGACAGCCCCCTGATCACATGACATTTTATTTATTATCTATTGACTTTCATTTTAGCCAATTAGTGCAGTGTCTGCCACAATTCACAGGCGTGCTCACAATGTTATCTATATGGCGTACAGTAACTAGCTCTCCCCTGCTGTGAAAAGCAAATACAAAAGCATGTGATTAGAGGCGGCCTTTAAGGGCTTAGAAATTATCATATAAGCCTTCCTAGGTTTAGCTTTCAACTAAGAATACCAAGAGAACAAAGCAAAATTGGTGATAAAAGTAAATTGGAAAGTTGTTTAAAATTACATGCCCTATTTGAAACATGAAAGTTTTTTTTGGACTTGACTGTCCCTTTAATGTATTGGGATCTGGCAGTTTAAGGGTTAATAGCAGGAGGGACATTTTATGCAATGTGGTCCTAGCTTTTTAAGACTAGAGATTTTATGTGATGGGATCTGGCAGTTTATGGGTTAATATAAGGAGGTTTTTTATTTTTTAAAGCATGCTTGAAGACCACTTAAAGTGAATGTAAATTTTTCCTGTTTGTATAATATAGTTTTGTAGAGAATCATCCGATTAAGCATACCGCCACAATCCGTTTTTAATAAAATTTATGATTTAGTTTTTATTTTATATAACAAATAACGATCATTCACTTACCCGCTCCTCCCACTCACTGTTTGCTAATTCTCCCCCATATTAAGTAAACAGCGGTCCCACCCGCTGTTTACGTATCGGCACTGCGCGCTCCCGTGTAGTTTTTCAATTGCGCATGCGTTACTCCTGTTTCCGCTTTTTAACAACATAGTATTCATTGAATGAGTCTAACTCTATTCAATGAAAACTATCGTTGCGAGTGGTGAAGGACAGGATCTATTAAAAGTATAACCTTTAATCCCGCAATCTCTAAAGAATATAATATCGAGTGTAAGTTAATTTTTTAAGCTGCAATCTCATTTACTTTAAGCAAAATAACACAATGTACCGATATACGGAGCCCTTTCAGATCCACTAATCCAAGCGGCACAATACAGAGGAAATGACAGGACTCCGTATAACATTCTATTGCGACGCTGTGTTTAGATATATAGCGCATGCGCGAAATGTGCACAAGCTTACAATACATTAGCTCTATACCGCAAACTAACGCATGCGCAATGATGACGTATTACGTCATGGTAAGGGGGTGGGTCCCCTGTGGTTAGAGCCATTATTGGCTATCAAGACGTTGATAAAAAAATAGAGGAATGGAGTGCGAATGCAGAGAGGAGGATGATTTTAGCCAAAACTAGGATAAAATACTGAAAATAAAGGCAACGAATAAAAAAGTTAAAATTTGATGAATGAAACTCAAGTTTTTTTCTTGACAAATGTTACACAGGTGTTTAGACAAGAGGCTGACTTTACAATCACTTTAAAGGGACATTAAAGCCTTTTTTTGCTAAATCGTAATCTTAAATTATATCATCTATCAATTTATCTATCTATCATCTATCTATCTATCTATCTATCCAAATAAACAAAGATAAACACTCAGTTATGCTTTTATTCTGTGATATTTTGGGGATATAAGCTCCCCTTCCTCAGCTATATCTTCTTTATATAATAGAAGGTCTTGTGCTAGTAAAACAGTTGGCTTTTTTCTGATTGTTGGCATTACTATTTAATGAATATCGCTGTGAAAGTTCTTTTTATCAGTCAGGAAACAATCTATTCCACTGCCTATTTTGAAAGCTTTTTTTTTTTTTATGCAAAAAACATTGTTAGCATTTAAAGGGACAGTCTACACCAACATTTGCATTGTTTAAAAATATAGATAATCCCTGGGGACTTCCGGTGGGCGGGCACTGAGAGTGGAAGCAAAAGAAAGAGCTCCTGCACTAAAGGCTAGTAACCTTGTCCTCTTACCGACCAATCTCCTTACTAAACTCGGACTACAAGCTTTTCACCAAAATACTAGGCAACAGACTGGCGGGGGTGCTCCCCTCTTTGGTCCACGATGACCAAACCGGGTTTGTGAAAGGTAGGTCCGCAGTTAAAAACATGAGACAACTGCAATTGGTACTTACACACTTCTGGAGAAGAGTAATAGTAATTATCAGCATCAGAATGCTGAAGACGCCTGCTTGATCCTAGTAGACGCTAAAAAAGCATTCGATAAGATGCTCTGGGACCATCTCTTTACTGCCCTGGAAAAATTTGAGGTGCAGGGATCCTTCATGAGGGCTATTAGGACCATTTACAGTGCGCCCCAAGCAGCGATTCTGATAAATGTAGTGCCATCCGGACCATTCTCTCTCATGAGAGGCACGAGACAGGGGTGCCCTCTCTTCCCACTTCTTTTTGACCTTGCATTGGAGCCCCTAGCAATTAGAATTAGGAAAGACACACTAGGTCTAAGCATAGGCAAAGAGGTCATTCACTTGTCACTTTTCGCTGATGACATGGTTTTATACACACGGGAGCCTAGAGAAAACATTCCCTTCATTATGAAGATTATTGCTGAGTTTAGCGACATTTCAGGATACCGGATAAACAAAGACAAGTCTGAACTATTATGGCTACATGATAAAAACCCCTCTACTCCCCTGAAAGACAACTTTAAAATAATCCACAACACTTTTAAATATCTAGGCATTACCCTGACTAAGAAACCAGCCCAATGGTACGGAGCAAACCTTAAACCATTACTGAAAGAGTTAAAACAATTGTTAATAAATTGGTCCGCTCTTCCGCTAACGCTGTCAGGGAGAGTAGGGTTAATTAAAATGATACTATTTCCCAAACGTTTATACACACTGCAGATGCTACCAGAACTTTTATACAAGCAAGATCTCAAAACATTAAATAGGGATATCCTCCATTTTCTGTGGAGGGGGAAAAAACATAGAATAAGCTATCAAAAAATGACATGCCAACCTGCGATGGGAGGTTTTGGACTCCCAAACATTGAACACTATAATTGGGCAGCCCTGGCCAAATATGTGATGGATTGGTTGTTGGATAAGAGACACTTCACTAACAGCGCACTTGAATCAGAAATCATTAAGCCATGGTCACTGAAGATGCTTCCACACATGACGCACGCACAAGTAGAGTCCATTGTCTGGGATGTGACCCTCCTCTACCACCCCATAAGGGCCTGGTGGAAGATTTGCAAAGCTCTAGGAGTCTCTCATAAACACACAATCTATTTACCTCTACAGGGTAACCCAGACTTCCCCGCAGGGTTCACTACAAGACCCTTCAGACAATGGGAGGGTTGGGGGATTACTACTATCTGACAAATACTGATGGAGGATGGGAAAACAATTCGGTCTTTCAAAGACCTGCAAAAAGACTTTAACATTCCCAACACCCACCACTTCGCCTTCCTCCAGATGAAGCATTATGTGCAAAATCTATTGAAAACCGGAACCATGCCTGACACTAACTATGACGTCTATAGACTTCTGACACTCAAAACACACATCCAAAACACCTGGAACACACTGACGGGACAAAATTCTATGGATCAATGTGTAGAGCAGAATTTCGTAAAGGTGAGGGGGGCCACTTTGTCAAACAACATATGGGAGTCACATATAAAATTGGTCCACAATGCATACATAACACCCAAAATGTTCCACAAGTGGGTGCAGGGTACTTCAGGCCTGTGTCCAAAATGTGCACATGCCAATCCAAATATCCTACACATGATATGGGAATGTCTGAAACTGACCAAATTCTGGGGTATGGCACAGAGATGGATGGAGAATAGCACTGGGGAAAGAATCAGACTAACGACAGAAATAATAATATTTTTACACTCACAGTCAAAAATAGGAAAACACATGGAGTTCATTCATAATGTAATACTACATGCTAGAAAACTCATTCTTCAACAGTGGATGTTACCTATACCACCTAGATTGCCACAACTCAAAGAAGCATTGAGGAAACAGATGATATATGAACAACTTGACACACAAGGGGACATAACACAGAGGACGACAAAATTCATGACTAAATGGGAACCCTTTATCAGTACTCTAGACCTCACACATCAAAACAGATCATCTACCCACTTAAAGACTCCGAGCACATCTTAAACACTCAGTTACTTGTAAAATGGAACGTTTTCACCTAGAGGCTCTGAGAAAACACTTGACTTTGGAATTGGTGGGATGACTGGAGGGAGAGAGACCCTGGGAGTGACGCCCCGAGGAGGTATGGGAAAGTGCAAACTTTAGAGGAGGAGAGGAAGAGATAGGAAGGGCATGGGAGGAGGGGTTTAGGACCAGTTGATACATGTGCAAAGATCATCTCCTAATGAAAAGACAAACTTTTAACATCTCAGGGGCATGACTGGCTCCATGGATATAAGAGATTTATGGAAGAATACAAAGGAGACATTGAAATATTACTCATTGTAATAGGAGGAGAAGGTTATAATCTGATAGAGAGATTATCTAGATCAACAGTTTGATGTTAATAGAAACAATGTATAGTCTTGAGATAGTAGTAGGGAGGAGATTGTGGAGATTTGAGAAGGTTTAAAGAAAAGAAAATCCAGTGTTGTTGCAAGGACAATGTTCTCTGTTATACCTTACAATGGTTGATTTGCAATTCTTGTTGTTTGTTGATGTATACTGCACTGGAAAAATAAAATAAAATATTTAAAAATATATATATATAGATAATCCCTTTATAACCTATTCCCCATTTTTGCATAGCCAACACTGTTATATTAATACACCTTTTTACCTCTGTGAGTGTAATTACCTTGTATCTAAGCCTCTGCAGACTGCCCCCTTATCTAAGTTCTTTTGACCAACATGCATTTTAGCCAATCAGTGCTGACTCTTAAATAACTCCACAGGAGTGAGCACAATGTTATCTATATGATACACATGAACTATCAGTGTTTTACTGTGAAACACTGTCAAAATGCACTAAGAAATGAGGCAGCCTTGGATGGCTTAGAAATTAACATATGAGCCTACCTATGTTTAGCTTTCAACAAAGAATACCAATAGAAGAAAGCAAATTTGATGATAAAAGTAAAAGAAATTTATTTAAAATTGCATGCCCTATCTGAATCATGAAAGTTTAATTTTGACTAGACTGTCCCTTTAAATAAAGCTTTTTCATGTGCATTGTAGAATCATGTTTAATGTTTCTTTATGTATGTAGCTGCAGTATAGTTTGTAGAGTAATAGATTGTTATAACAGAAATTTAGAGGACCAAAATCAGCATGTTTTTTCTTCAGGGAGATCATGTCAGACTAATCTAATTGGCTTATTTGATTATGTAAGAAAAGTATTAGACCAGGGTAGAACACTTGATGTAGCATATCTAGATTTCAGCAAAGCATTTGACACTGTCTAACACAACACACTAATTCACAGACTGTATCGCCTTGGTCTAGACTCAAAAATTGTGAACTGGGTAGAACAGAAAGTATGTCTGTTTGCAGATGATACAAAAATTTGCAATAGAGTAGATGTTCCAGGGTAGACAAAATGAGAAGTTATATACAAAAAATGGAGGATTGGACAAATGACTGGGGATCTAAAGGTCAACATTGCAAAGTGTAAAATTATGCATTTAGGGAAGAAAAGTAAAAAAGTTAATTACAGACTCAATGACATTTACTGACTGTTACAAATGAGGAACGGGACTTGGGAATTAATATTTCAGATGATTTAAAATGTAGTAAACAATGTAGTATGGCCGCAAGTAAGGCCAGTAGAAGGTTTGAATGTATTGTAGAGGTATTTGCAGCCGAAATAGTAAGGTTCTTATGCCACTTTACAGATCATTGAGTATTCTGTGCAGTTCTGAAGGCCATATCTCCAGAAGGATATAAAAAACTGAAAGGAGGAGGGCTATCAAAATGGTACATGGTCTAAAAAAATAAAACGTACCAGCAGAGGCTCAATTGTTTGATGCTGTGGTTGGTATTGTTCAATTCCTGGGGCAGGGTGCATTGCTGGCAAAATTGGACATTGAATCTACCTTTACATCCTTCTTCTTTTGGCTGATATAAGGTGATATAAGTTTTGTGTGCATTCTTTGAGACTTTTAGTTCACTTTTGCACTGGACTGTAGCTACTCTGGTGAATAGCGACTTCTTTGCTCACTATTTGGATGATTTCCTGTTGGTGGGACCGCCAGATTCAGGTGAATGTGCACAACTCATGAAGGTGATGTGGATTTTCATGAAGAAGTTTGGGGTGCTGCTGGCTGAAGAAAAGATCCAATGGCCCTGCACATCGTTAACATTTTCGGGGATTGAAATAGACACAGTTGACCAGCTTTGTCGCTAGCCAGCGGATAAGATAACTAAACTGCTTCAAGCGTTTCCGGCAGCTGCTGCAGCTAGTTTTATCCGTCTTCAGGATTTACAATATTTGCTGTGTCTTCTGAATTTTGTGTGTAAGGTGATTGGCTTATTTAATTATGTAAGAAAAGTATTAGACCAGGGTAGAACACTTGATGTAGCATATCTAGATTTCAGCAAAGCATTTGACACTGTCTAACACAACACACTAATTCACAGACTGTATCGCCTTGGTCTAGACTCAAAAATTGTGAACTGGGTAGAACAGAAAGTATGTCTGTTTGCAGATGGTACAAAAATTTGCAATAGAGTAGATGTTCCAGGGGGGTAGACAAAATGAGAAGTTATATACAAAAAATGGAGGATTGGACAAATGACTGGGGATCTAAAGGTCAACATTGCAAAGTGTAAAATTATGCATTTAGGGAAGAAAAGTAAAAAAGTTAATTACAGACTCAATGACATTTACTGACTGTTACAAATGAGGAATGGGACTTGGGAATTAATATTTCAGATGATTTAAAATGTAGTAAACAATGTAGTATGGCCGCAAGTAAGGCCAGTAGAAGGTTTGAATGTATTGTAGAGGTATTTGCAGCCGAAATAGTAAGGTTCTTATGCCACTTTACAGATCATTGAGTATTCTGTGCAGTTCTGAAGGCTATATCTCCAGAAGGATATAAAAAACTGAAAGGAGGAGGGCTATGAAAATGGTACATGGTCTAAAAAAATAAAACATACCAGCAGAGGCTCAATTGTTTGATGCTGTGGTTGGTATTGTTCAATTCATGGGGCAGGGTGCATTGCTCGCAAAATTGGACATTGAATCTACCTTTACATCCTTCGTCTTTTGGCTGATATAAGGTGATATAAGTTTTATGTGCATTCTTTGAGACTTTTAGTTCACTTTTGCACTGGACTGTGGCTACTCTGGTGAATAGCGACTTCTTTGCTCACTATTTGGATGATTTCCTGTTGGTGGGACTGCCAGATTCAGGTGAATGTGCACAACTCATGAAGGTGATGTGGATTTTCATGAAGAAGTTTGGGGTGCTGCTGGCTGAAGAAAAGATCCAATGGCCCTGCACATCGTTAACATTTTCGGGGATTGAAATAGACACAGTTGACCAGCTTTGTTGCTAGCCCGCGGATAAGATAACTAAACTGCTTCAAGCGGTTCGGGCAGCTGCTGCAGCTAGTTTTATCCGTCTTCAGGATTTACAATATTTGCTGTGTCTTCTGAATTTTGTGTGTAAGGTGATTCAGATGGGTTGTGTTTTCAAGAAGCACTTGGAAGCTCCTTTGCGAGGAGGTAAGGAGGCAGCAGTGTGGGTCAAGGTGACGAGGGACACGGTGGAGGACTTGATGGTATGGAAAAGATTTCTCATTCAATGTAATGGTGTGCAGATCTGGCATGATGGGGTGGTGTCTAATGCGGAGCTTGAGTTGTTCACAGGTTATTTTGGGTTTGGAGCTTAAGGTGGTAAGTGGTGTTCTGCGGACTGGCATTCCAGGAGTCTAAATTGCAACCTGATGCTCCTTGAGCTATTCCTGATTGTTGTTGCTGTGGAACTGTGGGCAGAGCTATTTCATGACTGTTCTGTTGTGTTCCCTGTTAGACAATTTGAGTGTGGTGCATGCCGCTTCCCCATTGGTTGTTGATACCTGAGGTCCCTGGTCCTCCGTTGCCTTGATCATAACATTCAGTTTAAGGCTAGGCCTGTGCCTGGGGTTGATGATGTTGTGGCAGATGCCTTATCTTGCTTTAATTGGAGTCTTTTTAGGAAGGTCGCACCACATGCAGCCTGAGGTTGGGTTCACTAGTCCCGCTTTCCTTTGGCAATTGGGAGCTCCTTTTGGCAGTTGGTGAGGATGTCCTTTGCATCTTCTACATGGTCCACATACCAGTAGCACTGGAGTAAGTAGCAGCAGCTTTTTTGTATTTTACAAGGTGGGGAGGCTTTTTCTTGATCTCAGGTAATGTTGCTTGAGTGGTTAACTTGTCTGCTTGTGAAGGGTGTGAGGCAAGGGACAGTCCAGAGCCATCTGGCAGTGCTGGGGTTCTTTAATAGGCTGTTTAATTTCCCTAATACAATGGGTGCTTTTCTAGTTTATCAGATTTTGAGGGGCTGAAGTCGCACTAAGGTTCGCAGAGTTGATACTCAGGAACCGATTACTTTTGAGAGGTTAAGTGTTTTGTTGAGTGAGTTGGCCCGTGTTTGTTTCTCTGAGTTTGAAGTGAAACTGTTTGGGTCTGTCTTTGTTCTTGCCTTTTTTGGGGCTTTAGTTGATGGAGCATTTGTTTTGCCTTCTAAACGAGCAGTTGGTCAAGATGTGCAGTGTGAACATGTCAAGGTGTATGATAGGTTGGCCAGGAAGTGAGGGCTGCAGGGTTAATGCTGTGTGCTCAGGCTGTGGGGGAATGTTGTCCTGTGCAGTTGGTGAAGGAATATGTAGCTGCTCACCCTGCGGGTGGTAGTCAGTTTTTAGAGCATGAGGAGGGTTCTTCAATTTCAAGATTTCAATTTGGGGAAGTGCTGAACGAGGCAGCTGGGTTGGCTGGGCTATACCCACTAGAATAGACCCTAACTCATTTTGGATAGGGGTGGCTACATCAGCTGTGAGTATGGGTTTGTCATTCAGCAATATTTGTAGCTTTTCAAAGTCGAGGGTTAATGTTTAGACTTTTTTTTTAGAATTGATTCTTTTCCTGTTTAATTCTGTTAATTAAAGGTTCCTCTTGAGTGGTGCAAGTTTGGTTGGTGGGCCATTTGTTCATACATTGGTATTCCATCCAGTGAACACTATAATGGGGCAGAACTTGGGATTGCCTGGATCTAGGGCATCACTTAGGTGGCTGGGTCATAGGGGCTTGTTGTGAAGGGATTTTCCCTCTTTGTCCCAAGATGTGCTTAGGAGGTGGAGTAGGCCCAACATCATTGTCTTGCAAATGGGGGGGGGGGGGCGATGTGGGGGCAATTACTGCTCTTGATTTGATCAAGATTATGCAGTCTGACTTACTCTGGTTTAGAACCTTATGTCCTGGGGTTGTCATTGGGTGGTCCAATTTGGTGGCCCATCTGAGATGGCAGTACATGGGATCTTTGGGGGTGGCCTACAGGGTTCGCAAAAAGATCAACCTAGTGGTGAGTAAGTCTGTGTAATTTGATATAACGACATTACGGCTGACAAAAAATGTATTTCTATCTGAACGATGCAGGTCTTGATATATTTTTGAATGACCTGAAGATCACTTTGGCGACACGTCTTTGAGGTCTGTGCCTCTTTTTTGTTTCTAGGTTGGTCAACAAGAGTCATGACTGGCCCTTGTGTGGGAGGTCTTGACTCCTTGTTTTCCATCTTTGACTAATTAAATGGGGTGGAGTGATGGCTTGGTTAAAAAGAAGGGCCTACAATACTAAGTGTGTGCTTAGGGTGTCCTATTTAGTATGTGAGCCACGGGAACTCTCTGCAAACCCTGTTTCTTGCCATGGGCGAAGCATTTGTGACTCCTCTGTACCTTCCATTGCGGGGGCCTTGACCTCTTGTCTAACATAAGGAATTTAGTGACTCATTTTACACTATCTATCTATCTATCTATCTATCTATCTATCTATCTATCTATCTATTGGGTTCTTGTAAAGCTTGGCTATTCACCCGTAAGGGTCTCAAGGCGCTGAGGGTTGCAGTTCAGTCGAAGAGCCAGGTCTTGAGGTCCTTTCTGAACTTAGTTAGGGCAGTAGCTTGTCTGAGGGGCAGCGGGAGGGTGTTCCAAGTCTTGGCTGCCAGGTGAAAGAAGGATCTGCCTCCCGCTGTGGTTTTCCTGATGCGGGGGATAACAGCGAGGGCTTGGTCGGCCGATCAAAGTTGTCTGGCGGGGGTGTAGAAGGTAACGCAATGGTTCAAGTTCAAGTCGGTTATGTTTGTCATGTTAAATAAACGTGACCTGTCTTGGTCTTTTGCTCCATACTTGGTCTTGTGTCTTATTTATTATTTAATGTTTATAGTTATGTAATTACACTGTAACTCCCAGCTAGGGTCTTTAATCCCTTATTTTAGTGTAAAGCCCAGTATGGGCTTGGAGAAAGCTTAAAGAGATATGAAACCCACATTTTTTCCTTTCATGATTTAGATAGAGCATGCAATTTTAAGTAATTTTCTAATTTACTCCTATTATTAATTTTTCTTTGTTCTCTTGGTATCTTTATTTGAAAAAGTGGAAATGTAAGCCCATTTTTGGTTCAGCACTCTGGGTCGCACTTCCTGAATGGTGGCTACATTTAGCCACCAATCAGCAAGCGCTACACAGGTGCTCCAGGGAGCAGAACAGTAGTTATGGAACTCTGTGGGTACCAAATCTGCTGGTTGGTATCCCAGCTCTAGGCAGCCCCTCTCAGATGTCTCTCTGCACCCCATGTCGATGCAGTTATAGCACAGTGATGTATCTGTGTGAATCTAAGCTTTACTTATGTTACCTCACCCCCGACCATTGGATATCCTGTTATATCCTGTTATATAAATAGTGCAGGTGCATTATGACCGTGACCCTCCCACACTATATAAATAGCACACACTGGCTCTTACCCAGTACATCTGCTACCATAAAGAAAAATAAATTTAAAAGAAAAATTAATTTACCCCTATAATGTGCGCAACCTTTAAAAGTATGCACCAGCCCTGTACCTCTGACATGGCAGTAGAACGCGGTATACTGACCTGTTATTGGTTAGACTGTTTCCTAGCATAAGAAAGGGCTGTGCACGCACACGTCACCTTAGAGGGAAGCCTGGTGGTGTCACCTATTGGAGGGTGTCACCCAGCTGCATTCTGCATTTGTGTGTGCCTGTGTGTTTCTGCAGACTTATAAGTATCCAACAATTGAACCTCTATCAGGTTCATATGTGTGTGTATCTGGCTCTGATACTAGCCCTTGTTTAATCAGTCACTGACCTCACTGCACACAGCTGGTTTGCGGGTTCCTGAGTGGCAGACTTTTAAGTATCCAACAATTGAACCTCTATCAGGTTCATATGTGTGTTTATCTGGCTCTGATACTAGCCAGTGCCTCCCAAGCCACTGACTGTACCACACGCCACTGGTTCGCACCACCCATGATGCCACTGTGACAAGCCCTATTGTGCAGTTTAAAGTGTAGAATACAGCGCAGTGGCTGAATGTTTTGCAGTAGCTGCATTGCTCAGCCAATATTATTCCTGAGGGCTTTTATATTTGTTATGTAACTTTTAAAATATGTACAGAAACCTGCAAATATGTAAAGCCTCTGCTATCTGTTGTGCATGCTAAACCGAAGTGCAAGGCACAGCTGTCACAAAGTCAGTAACAACACTGATCTGTGAAAAGGCACTACTTCTGTCACAGGATACAGCACTACACGCACTACAAGATGGCGGCGCCCAGTATAAAGATACAGAACTTTAGCAACTGGATTCTGTAATGAGTTAAAATTAGAGAACAGCTTTAAAGAGAGCTGCAAGCGCAGGATGATAAACAATCGCATAGCAAGTATTAACCATCCTACTGTAGTTGTACCAAGTAGTTTAATGTCCCTTTAGAGACCATCACTAAAGAGCAGCAATCTAGAGGGTATACAGAATTTAGTGATGTGTTAATTGTTGATTTAATTGCAACACTAAATATAATTTATGAAATAAAACCACACTTTAATGTATGCTTCTCTGAAGATTTTAATTGAAATCACAAAATGGTATGCTAGAGACATCTAGTGGACAACACGTGTAGAGCAAGCCAAACAGGTTCTATGAATTATATCTAACTACAAACCCACAGCTATATGTATATGCCCTCTTGTTCTATTCTAGTGTGTAATGCTAAACAGTGGTTATATTGTGGATAACAAAGGTACTGACATATAATATAAGCTTTAATTATTGTTGTGCCACGTTTTTGTATTTATAGTCTCAGTATTATGATAAATCCCTGTAGTTTTTTCTTGACTTACAAAAAATACAAAATCATTGGCCAATTTCAGATTAAACATATATTATTATACTGATTTTAATAAAAAGTTTATTTAAAAAAAAAAATTAAAAGCGATTTAAACTTTCCCAGTATGTGTTGTGCGCTACAAGGACAATTAAATATGATATAATTGCATTATGAACAAGTAAATGATAAAACGACAATGCAATAAGACTTAGGGGCCAAATTATTGAACTGCGAATGCAGCTGTTTCCGGGTGAGCCTTTAGGCTCGCTGGAAATGTAAGTTAAAGGGACATGAGACCCAAATTTTTTCTTTCTTGATTTAGAAAGAGCAGGTCATTTTAAACAACTTTCTGATTTACTTCTATTATCTAATTTGCTCCATTCTATTGATATCCACAGAATTTATATAGAAAACGTACCAGGTGTGTGTGTTTGTATATACACATACATATTTTTATTTATATATATATATATATATATATAAAACACACACATATACTGTATATATATATATATATATATATATATATATATCTATATATCTATATATATATATATATATATATATATATATATATAAAATTGTGTTTAAGTGTCATACCTCTGTGGGCTTAAATATAATCATTATAAAAAGTATTAGTGCCACAATTTTATTTTGTGCTATGAAAACAAATTTATTAACTTCAATGTTTTAAAAATACAATAGTATTATTCTTTTAGAATAAATAAGTCTGCATAATAGGTCCAGCGCAAAGCTTAAGCATAAATATTTTTGGATGGCGAAGAAGTATAATCCTACTAAGCTATGATTAGACGGTTCTAAATATATGTAAGAAGAGAATACGTATCTCACAGATTTTTCTGCATTTTGCCAATTAAAGTCCTTTGCAATATTAATATATATTCATTAAAATTCTATCAAAAACACAATTTCTACTGTAACTCAGATTATTCCATGAAAAATTGCTTCTCCAACTCAAAATGTCAAAAAATGCAGATCTACCCTTCCCATTTTGACAGGTAAGTGCCTTAAGCAGTAAAACCAATGCCCATATCACAATACCTGTCTGTACGTTATAAGCAGATGTTCTGATGACATTGCAAGAAAATTACTTTTATAATGAAGATATCACAAAACATATTCTTATTAAAAATGAGTGAAAATGATCTGTAAAAATAAGTTCAAGTTTTCAGTTTAATAACATACAGATACCCAATTATAAGGACATTCTTATATTCCTTTACCTTTTATATAGTATATTTCTTCTTCTATAATACCCTGAATATTTTGTAGACCTCAATAGAATTGATGCAAGATTCTTTTTTTTTCGTAGTATCATATTAGTAAAGATGCACAATATTTCATCTATACCAAGGGTAACAAATATTTGAACACTGTTGGATAAAAATTACAAATTCAAATCTAACATATATTCAGTCTCTTTATTTTTGTGTCTTGGTTTTTATGATAATGTTTAAGCTTACGGAGAAAAAAAAACAGTGAAGATTTTAACTAGCAGCTTTGCAGGGGGGCTAAAAAAGAGCAAAGAAGATTTAGTGCTAAAAAGAGCAAATAAATAGGTGCTCCAAGATTAAAAAAGAGGCTAAAAGAACACGCTGAGCTGTTGAAAGACCTCTCCCTGTTTAAAGAATAATGTTGTTTGGTGCTTTCACCAGTGCATGATCAAAATAAGAGGTACAAATTAGTTCATGGCTGCTGAAGATACAAAACATCATGCAGAGAGCTGTCTTTGGTAACGTTTTAATGAGGAGAAGAGGTCATCAGACTGTGACATTGCTTTTCAGAATTCTTTAAGAACAACATAGATTTCCTGTTCCAAATGTGGTAAAGAATAAAACAACGTTAGTAGTAATCTTACAACTTTTGAACCATGTATCTTCGAAAATCTGCGCTCATTTTGTAGCTTTAGTTAGTTATTTCAAAGAAAATGTGCCATATTTTCCATGTCACCTTATTTCAAATATATACTGATATCATTTATATATTTATAACAAAGTTCTACTCAGGGAATCTGAACAAAAAAAGAATGATGTTGTGTTGCAGTTGGAGCAACAACATACAAATCTAATATGTGGCTGGATAACCATAAATATTTTGTGCTACACTGTTTAGATATTTTCAGACAAGAATCTTCTTCGCTTTACCGTTTTTCAAGAAGTTTCATAGCGTAACTCTACTAATAGTGATGTCAAACAGTTTGTGAGATTTCATCGCAACAGTCCAATTCTTTATATGGTAACCGAATGGAAGAACTGTGGATCTTTGTTAGCAATCGATATAAGGAACTTTAAATATATACATGTATCAATATATGTATCTCTTTTTCGCCATTTGCTTTTGGGGCATTTCACATGGTTTCTTAATTTTTATACTAGACTTGTAATATGCCCCAATATGCAGTGCTCACAGTAACAAACTAATATTATTTAAATAAATATATATATATATATATAATGAGGAAATCATAGCAATAAACTAATCTACTTTTTACATAGCTATTTGTAGCTACTGTAAATTATGTTTTGGAAAAAAAACAGTTGCTGTTATAAACCTGTAAATGTATTTAATCTGAAATGATTAATAATAAATACTTATTGATAACGAACATTGTATATGTTATAATCATCACAGATAGATTAGGTACAACAGGTAAGGGCTAAAGTAGGGATTCCTATTTCATATATACCATTTTCCTACCTTATTAGAAGTTTGCCTTAGTTAGCCTAAAAAGATTACCTTCATTAGGCTATGGTCCTACTCAAGTAGAATGGATACTGAATATAAGCTTTGTTGCTTGTGACTGTGAAGAATAAGCGATTCCAAAAAGGAGTAAGAATGAAGACACAGGCTCCTCCTGATAAGTGGGAAGCATAAAGGTAGTCATGAGTTATTATCTAGTAGGTGCACAAGAAAGACTGACATCCTATTGCTGAGTCCTAGGCAACATAGCTTAGCTGCCTTTCATTACTAGGAGTAATTTAATATCTTAAAGAAATTACATGGAATGGTAAAATAAATCTTTCACTTAACATATTTGAGCTACTTGAGGGGAAATAAATGAAATTAACATTCCAATAATGATTCCCATAGTGTAAATCTATGAGACTTTAGATGATGATGTAAATATATATATACTGTATATATGTATAAATACTGTTTATATACACACAGGCATTTGCTTGTACCCAGTTCGTCCCAAGTGGTTTGAGTTTTCTCATAGGCTGAAACTGTTCCATGAGCTAATATTTCTTTCACCAGAACCCTCCAATACTCTGCAGTCTGTACGTGTAAAAAAAAGATGAATGTGTTACTAACCTCCATGGAACATTAAACATTAGATACATTTTATAAGCATAGTATTGAAGTTACCCCCACTACCCTTTACTCATGGGTGCCGCAATGTTAAAAACTTTCACTGCTTTTCAATTCTGACATATTTGCACATTTGCAGCATCTTTCCTTCACATACCCGCAGTGTAACCTAGGTTCCAAAATGATGGCACCCATAGTTAAAAGGAGATACATGAAATGTATTTAGTGTTTAATGTCCTTTTAAATGATATTACCTGCAAGAAACAAGTATCTTCTGCTTCCCATTAGATTTATATCATTAGTGCTTAATAATTCTAATCCAAGAATTTATAAAACTACTGTTGAATTTTACTTTTGGATTGACAATATGAGGGTAGAAAACAGATGTTAATTATATAATAATTTTAATATATTTAATTTAGTACTGCATCAAAACTTCCTTTGTTAAAAAGAAATATTAATTAGTGACTGTTCATTCAACACGTTTTCACCACAGTACAGAAAATAGCTGTTTCTTCTCATACTCTGAGTAAACAGGAGATTTAAAATATGAAATTTGGAAGAAAACTAGGGCAGCACAATTGTACAGAACAATTACAGAAACACTTCATGCTGGTAAGAGATGTCTGGAAATGATTTTTCTAACACTGTTCTCAATTGGGGAATTGACTAAAGATCATGAATATGCATAGGGAACAGAATAGCTTTAAAGACTCTATCTATGTATAGCTTATAATTTGTTCTGGTAAGGTCTGTATGTCAGGTTTTTAGAGTCTTATCATCCTGTTACTTTAGTGCAAAAGGTGCTGGTTTTGCATATTTATATTCTTGTGATCTCTAAATGTTAATGGTGTCCAGCTTCCAGGTACCTTGTGGCTTAACAATAATGCAGGAAAACGCCTAGTAGCAAATGTCATATTGTAAGACATTCCCATATTACAAGTTTGTGTACTTTTTCAGTTGCACTTTGTCAAATGAAACAACCATTATCATTTATCATAAATGTGAGTTCTGGAAATGTGTGGAGCCCTAATTTATCTAAGGAAATGTTGTTAAAATTTTTAGTTAGCTTATTGTGTTTCTATGAAATTGAATACATGAATGATATTGGATTAGCATCATAATATGCAAGGAAAGATGCAGGATGGTGAAATATGCTCAAACTTTGCAGCTCTCTTTGCCCACCTTATTTACTATAAAAAGCTTAATTTAATAACCGTATTTTTCATTTTGTGAGATATCTCAAACACCCTCTTTATATTTATTCTAGTGAAAATCATGCAGTATATCATGACCATAGGAACTCCATAAGTCAGTCGGGGGTTCCTCTGTGAGAGGGCAAAAAACCCATAATTTAATTAGTGTATAAGAAGGAAGATGACACTCCAAGGTGTGCAATATACTAAATACTAAACTTTGATGCTTCAATAAAGTGATAAAAACTGAAAAGAGTCTTCCACACCAGTGCTCCCTCTAAGGTCAGATCTTGTGAGCAGCCCAGCAGTGATTAATAGGGTAACCATACCTTGCTGTCTGCATTGTGGATGTTTGCAAATTGCAGGGTGTGGTTAACTGATTAACTGTTTCACTGCTATACTGCTCACAAAATCTGGCCTTAGAGGGAACACTGTTCCACACCACATATATTCTTACTTGTTTTGGGCATATCTGCAGAATCTATATTCATATCACAGCCCAAATTAAGTTTATGGGCTTGATTTATCATTTGTAGAGCGTACATGATTCGCTATAGTGAATTATGTCTGCTGGACATTGCTAAATGCGGACATCATACACTTTCCGCATTTATCATTGCACAAGCATTTAACTAGAAATGCTTGTGCAATGCCACCCCCTGCTTACTGGCGGCCAATCAGTCGCTAGCAGGGGCTGTAAATCATCCCAATCATATCGGATTGGGAGGATATCAATCCACCACCTAAAAGGTGGTGGAGAGGTTTAGGAGCAGCGGTCTTACTACCAATGGTTCTTAACTCTTGTTTCAGGTGAGCCTAAAATGATCGGCCACAAAAGGAGCATCCACTACTTGATAAATGGAGCCCCATGACTCTAATACCTAACATAAAATTCCCACAGAATGCAAGAAACAATGAAACGAGTAAATAAAGCCAACACATAAGCCATGTATTAAAGGATGTTATTTCAAAATCTAAATGTGTAAGGTGAGATTGCAACCTTTATGAACAGCTTAGTTAGTTTATTTTGTCAGGCCTGATTTAAAACAGAGTTAAAATCTATCAAAATGCTTTTGAAACCTTGACAAAATAAAGAAAAAAAAAAACATATGATGTATAAAATAGTGTACAAGCAAAAAAATGTGTTCCAGAGAAATCCTGTATAATTTAAATCCTAGATCTGGCCACAGAATTGTTTGTTAATGAACATCAACTAAGTCCTACATGGGTCAATCCATCTCAAGTGGTCCAATGGTTGTCAAGCTGGTTGCTTGAGCATTTTCCTAATTTTTTTGAGTGATTACCTCTATGGGGACGAATTATCATAGTGTGAGCGGACATGATCCGCTATAGAGGATCATGTCTGCCGCACATCGATAAATGCCGACAGCATACGCATTTATCATTGCACAAGCATTTCTTGTGAAATGTGTGTGTGTTATATGAAAGTGTGTGTGTGTTATTACCTATATAACACTTTCGAGTTTGTCTACAATCAGGAATAAAATATCACACATTATAGTCACTTTGTGAACAATGGCATCTATCTTGTTTTATATTACTTCTGAATTTGTTTTTTAAAAGTAGTGTAATGAAAGTATGTGGTATTATGGCACTGGATCTTGGGAAAAATATTTGAAGGCCCCTTCTCTGTAGTAACATTCTACTGTATTTTGAGTTTGAGATTCCACTGCTTACAGAGTTAGGCCTTGTAGAAATGTGAGGAAAAGCTTACTTTATTCATTTGTTTTGAATAAATCAACAGATTAATAAAAGCATAACAAATAATAAAAATGAACAGTATTTTACAGTAATTATGTTTATGATAAGGTCTAAAATGCTACTAAATTAGATATTGGTAACAGTAAACAGTGAAGCATGATCCATCATGTTGGTACAGGCACAAACATGATGGTTGCGCAAAACTACACTATTAACCCTTAAACCTTCAGCCCCCCTCATCACTAACTACCTCTTTGTTTAAAAAAACAACCTACCATTACCAAAAAAAAAAAAAAATTACCAAAAATAAAAAAAGAGTTATGCCTATTCTAAAACCCCAAAATAAAAAACCCAACCCATAATAAAAGAAAATACTGTTCTAAAGCTAAACTACAAATAGTTCTTGAAAGGGCCTTTTGTAGGGCATTGCTCTAAAGTGATCAAGGTATTTTTGTGGGAAAAAAAACACACCTGCTAACATTAACCTGCCAACCCCCCCATAAGCGCGTTTGGCTGGGCATTGCCCTTAAAGGGGCATTTAGCTTTTTTGCTGCCCAGAGGAAAAAAAATAAAAATCCCTAATCCCCAAAAACAAAAAAACTAACACTAAACTTCTTCATCCTGGCGGCAGTCCATCTTCTTAGCTTCATCTCAGTAACGGCAGTGGTGGTCTTCATCCATCTTCTGAGCTTAAACATGAAGATACTCTTCATGCGTGTTGAAGCTCTGAAGATAGATGAAGACCGCTGGCACTGCCGGGATGTGGCTAAGAAGATGGACCACCGCCGGGATGAAGAAGGACCACCGCTGGAATGAAGATGGAGCGCCTCCACCATAATCTTTGGTGAGTACTATCTAAAGGTTTAGTGTAAGTTTTTTTTTGTTTTTTGGGAGTTTTTTTTTAAGATTAGGGATTTAATTTTTTTTCCCTCTGGGCAGCAAAATAGCTAAATGTACTTTTAAGGGCAATGGCCAGCCAAATTCCCTTTTCAGGGCACTTTTTAGAGTAGGTTTTCTTTAGAATTGTTTTTTGGGGGATTAATGTTAGCAGGTGTAAGTATTTTTTTTCCAACTAAAAAAAACTTGATCGCTTTAGGGCAATGCACTTACAAAAGGTCGTTTTAAGGGCTTTTTGTAGTTTTTTTTTATTTTTGACTTTTTTATATTTTGTGTTTTAGAATAAGCATTACTCTTTTTATTTTTTTAATTTGTTTGTAATTCTTTGTAATGTTAGGGTTTGTTATTTTTTGTAATGTTAGTTTTTTTTTTTAAAAGTAACGTAAGGTTGTTTTTTTTTGGTAATGGTAGGTTTTTTATTGTAATAGTAAAAAGTTTAGTTTTTTTGGTAAAGGCAGGTTTAGTCTATTTTGGTTAACTTATGGGGTGTTAGGTTACGGGGTTTAGATGTTAGTTGGTTATATTGTGTTGGGGGATGATGGTTTAGGGGTTAATAGTGTAGTGGTTTACTTTGTGTTGGGGTCTGGCAGTTTAGGGGTTAATAGTGTAGTGATTTACTTTGTGTTGGGGGTTTGGCAGTTTAGGGGTTAATAGTGTAGAGGGGTAGTTTGCAATGTGGGTGGGTGGTGGTTTAAGAGTTAATAGTGTACTGGGGACTTTGGGGTGGGCTGTGTGGTGGTTAAGGGGTTATTAGAGTAGGGGCTTATGGTGATTCAGGTTACCGTGCGAGTAGGGTGTTAGGTTTTTTCCACTTTTGTTTTTCTCCATTGACTTCTAAGGGGGGAATAGGTTATCAGGCATTAGTGTAAGTTTGTGTTTTTTGCGTTCGTCGGGTTATCACTAGAGCAATAACTTTTAACTTTCGACTCGTTCTACCAACGCAAACTTGACGAACTCAAAAGGTCTAAAGGGACACTAAACCCAAATGTTTTCTTTCATGATTGAAGTAGAGAATACAATTATAAACAACATTCCAATTTACTTCTGTTATCTAATTTTCTTCATTCTATATATATCCTTTGTTGAAGAAATTGCAATGCACATGGGTGAGCCAATCACATGAGGCATCTATGTGCAGAAACCAATCAGCAGCTACTGAGCCTATCTAGATATGCTTTTCAGCAAAGTATATCAAGAGAACGAAGCAAGTTAGATAATAGAAGTAAATTAGAATGTTGTTTAAAATTGCATGCTCCTTCTAAATCATGAAAGAAAAAATTTGGATTTCATGTTCCTTTAAGCACAAAATGGTTTTAGAGCTAAAGTAGAAAGGATTTCTGAAACTTTGAAAATAAATCTATGTCAAAAGCAAGAGATTAACTGAACTTCATGAACTGAAACTCAAGGACAAGTTCGATAAATGTGAGAGAATTCTGGGTATAAGGAAATTAAACAGTTTTCAGGCTTATGAGAAAGCGCTATCAGGGGCTTTTTTATATCTGGATCGCATGAGTTTAAAGAACATGCAATGATGAAATTTGTCCTCCTGATAAAAAAAAATTTGGGGGCAGAGACCCAAACCCTTCCCATTATAAATTGACCCTAAAAGTGGAACTTTCAGCGATCATTACATTAGGACTTAAGTTCTAGTCTATGGAACAAAAAAGTGTTTATATATGTACATGTACCTTATAAAGTGCTCTAGACATCAGGGGGTTTTTTTCCCAAGGAGTTGGAAACATCCTGAGCTGAGATATTGAGGTTTTCATAAACATCTGTATAACTAAAATCTGCATCATGACACAAAAATGACCGCCGTGGTTAAACCAAGTATATTAAATAAAAAAACTGGCGATTTTGCAATACCAATACATAGAGGTAACGACTGAAAAAAAGGTATATATATATATAAATATATATATATATATATATATATATATATATATATATATATAGGATCACTTGAGATGGATTTACCCATAGGGACAAATTTAAGGCAACAGTTTAAATTTAAATTAAGTTAAAGTAATATATAATGCTACTGCTACAAGACAGCAGTAGCACAACATAATCCTTGTTAAATGTATTTTAAGTGGGGCCAGGATTGTCAAGAATAACAGTACAGCTCACATACATATTTTGCTAACACATTAATAAATCAGCTGACATGGACTTTGTAAAATCAATGTGTATTTGCATTTAAATACAAATGCACATGTCTAAAATAAAAATACTTTTTTATGTACATGTACAAACTGTAGTTATGATCCTATTTTTTTAGATTGGCAAGCTGTTCTATATGGAAATACTGAACATCTATAAGGTTATTAGGGGAAAGGGATAGGTAAGTCATAAATAAACCTTAGATCAGACCCCATTGCCTCCCCTCAGTTTTGTGCCCCAATCGGATCTACTATCTAGTATATCATCAGCCATATGCCCACATCAGATCACATCAGTTAAGTGTTATTTATTTCAACATTTATTTTACTGGATAGTCAGCGGAAATACTTAACTGTTCTGACAAATAATGTACAATTGGTAACATTTATAAAATCTGTCAAGAATTACATTTTTAATCTACAAACACGCTCTCACAAAGCATATGTACATATATCTACATGAGTAAGGGTATGACATTGTTTACTACAGATTAACAATCTTTGAGAGTTTACAAAAATTAGGAAGCAAATTGCCATCTATATTAAAACTTATATACATAACTCTAAAAAGGGGAAAAAAAATCTTTACTAATTAAATATCTCTAAATATATGTTTAAAAAAATAAATCAAAATTCAATTTTTATCTTAGTACCAGAGAGTAACAGAATCTAATTATGAAAATTAGATAACACAATTTATGAATTTCCTTATTGAATTGTTTTGCATTTTAGTTATGATAGTTATGATATTTCCTTCTTGGAAAATAAAGAAAAGCAGTGTGCATTGTTCAATAAACATTTTTCACTATAAGCAGATGTTAGTTATAAATAGCTTTCTTTCAAAGAAATTCTGACCAGCATGTCATCTGCAATTGTTGCAGAACAGCAAAACAGTGTAAAAATGTATGTTTAAAAAAAAAAAAAAAAAAAGAATTGAAAATAAAAGGAGGTACAGCAAATCTAACAGTTCCTTTCAATTATCTTGAAATACTTGTACTAGAAGCAACATAAATGTGTTAATATGATAGCAGTAACATATCTTTGATGCAAACAAAAAAAATGTAAAGTAAAGAGATTCCTGGATTTTTCTCAATATTTATATTTTCCATTGTTAAATTACCAATTATATTTTCATATTTATAGTTTAAAGGAAGAAGAAATATCTTTGCAAGATCCAATATGGTTTCTTGAAGGGACATTATCCTTTCAAGTATTATATCATCTTTGTGAAAGAGCAATTTGCATGGAAGAATGTTGTGTAAAAGTTGTTCCAATCAAAATTAAAAAAAAATAATACATGAGTAATATTTTTGTACTTCCTATGCTCATTGGCTGGTAGATACTTATTGGTAACACCTGCTGACCAATAGCTACTTATTAATGTTCATTAGCTAATATTTAATGATGTCCATTGTACCTATCAGCCAATCAGCATTAGTAGGATGTACATGTCATAGAAAGAATATTAACAGGAAGTAAACAGCTGATACTTCTATATTAATGTACCTGTGTAACTATTTCTTCTCTGTGGTGTTGTTGGGTCCTCTTAGGCTTGCATTAAATGTATTGTGACAATTAGCTATCCTTTTTCAAATGATACAGATAACACAAACAAATAAAATAATTGATATTATATCGAGCCTGCTTCTTATGCCACAGATGTCTTTTCACATGCCTAGGCAGTCTGCCTTGGATCCTCAGGGAGCGTTGTTATTTATGTGGCATTTGCATCATTATATTTCATACCCTTTGAATTTAATGTTGCCTAATTTTATGAAAGAAAAAAAAAACATCAATACATTAGCATACAATATAATAAAATAATAGTATACTAAAATGTTGGACTAACTTGTACAAGTGAAAATTCTTAAAATAACAGGGTTTGTTGTATATGTTCATGGATTGAAGTGACCTCTTATGCTCCAAGGGCTAGATTACAAGTGGGGTGTAATTTATCTCTCCCGCTCACGTGTTAACTTTGTTGGACGGAGGCTTTTTGAGCTCGTTGTGCTCATATTACAAGTTGAAAGTAAGATTGCACACGAGCACTAACCCGATGTGTGCAAAAAGCCGAACATCGAATATCGAAAATGTGTTAATGTATTCCCCCATAGTCTTCAATGGAGTGGAAAAAGTGGAAAAAATACCTAACACTGTTACACATGCGCAAACCCGATCACGTTTAACCAAGTGCGCTAACCCGATATGAAATATGAATATTTTACATTGCAATGTTCTTCATGTAGCAGAATATGTTCTATTTATTCTTAAATTAAATATTTCTGTATAATATACATCTACATCTATACATACACATATATATATATATATATATATATATATATATATATATATATATATATATAAAATTATATATAAGTATAGATATATATCCTGTGTGAAGAACATTGGAATTTGAAATATTAAGCGTAAGTACACAAACACTTTATGAAATTTGATTTTTGGATAAATATGATTTTTCATGTTTTCAGCTACTTGACTGCAAAGGGCTCCAGTGCATATATATATATATATATATATATATATATGTTTTATGTGGTTATATGTGAACATGTCTGTAAATACATATATACACATATAAATACATAAATACATATGTACACACACACATTTATATATAAATGCATTCATATACATATTTAGATATGTGTATGTATGTATCTCTATATTAAAGCCCTATGCAGCCTAAGACCTCCTATGTTTTAACCCTTTTAACTTGTTTATGTAATATTTGTTTTAATAGTTTTAATTAAACAGTGTTATTATGATTGTAACTGTACAGTTCAATGTATTTTTGATGTGTTTTGTTCAACTTTTTAGTCAAGTGCAACAGGTAACTAAAACACTGAAAAGATGCTAACCCGATTTAAATTGCGCTTAAGCGAAGATGTTTACTTTCAACTTGTAATACGCCCGCTACTTCTGACTCGTTCAAAGAGCCACTATATACCCCTTATCACTCACGAGCAACAGTTAGCAAACCAGTCGTAATATAGCCCCAAGTTTGCATTCATATGCGGAGATTACAAGTTGCGTGCTGACTGCAGGACTGGCGCAATATATTTTTTCTTTAGGCTCCCTCGAGTATCTTCAGCCTAGACTCCCCAGTCCTTATGTTATTAAATAAATATATAGTGTGTGCGCTGCAGTCAGCGTACAACTTCTAATCTAGCTGTTAATGTAGGTCAAATACAATAAAAAGAATGATTGTGATAAACTAAAAGGAAGATCAAATTAATAATATCTTATATGATTTAACTGTGCAATTGTTGAATTTAATGAGGTTCTTTTGTAGTGAGTGAAAATATTTGAAGGCATTTGAATATGCTTCACAGATATATTGTAAACAGAACATATCCTAAATAACTGTTGCGTGAGCTATAAGGGGTTTATTTCGGATCTTTATGCACGTATTACAGGTTGAAAGTGAACTTGTTCAGTTGAGCGCAATTAAATATCGCAACTTCAAAAATGTTGCACAAAACACATCGAAATTATATTTAATTTAAAAGTACAGTTACACTCATAATAACACTATCTAATAAAAATCATTAAAAAATTGCAATAACAATTTATAAAGATATGAGGTCACAGGTGTTCAAAGGGCTTTAACATAGATATACATACATATGAATGTCTACATGTATATGTATTTATATGTGTGTACATATGTAATTATGTATTTACAGACATATATACACATATAAACACATAAATACATTTGTATACAGTATATATGCAGACATACATAAGTGCATTAGATTTAGGAATGGGCGAATGTTTCTAAAAATTCAAAATTTAAAACTAATTTTGATACATTTGTTCGTTCTAATCGAATTTCGAATGTTTATATAACATTCTAACATTCTGTTTTCGAATTTTCATTTTCGAATTTTTCAATAAAATTAAAAAATATTCGTTCGAATAATTGAATGTTTAGCTATGCATTCATTCAATTTTGAAATGTAATATTCGAATTTGAATGTGACATTCGAATTCGAATGTAAGATTCAAATTCAAAATAGTATGTCTAGTCTAATACTGTGTTTTATAAATGTAATATTCAAATTTGAATGTGACATTCGAATTCGAAATAGTATTTCTAGTCTAATACTGTGTTTTTTAAATGTAATATTCTAATTCGAATGTGACATTCGAATTCGAATGTCACATTTAAATTCGAAATAGTATTTCTAGTTTACAACTGTGTTTATTAAATGTAATATTCAAATTTGAATGCTGCATTCGAATTTGAATGTAACATTCAAATTAGAAATAGTATTTCTAGTTTAATATTGTGTTTTATAAATGTAATATTCGAATGTGACATTCGAATTCAAATGTGACATCAAATTCGAATGTGGCATTCAAATTCCAAATAGTATTTCTAGTCTAATACTGTGTTTTATAAATGTAATATTCAAATTCGAAGTATTTCTAGTCTACAATTGTGTTTTAGAAATGCAATATCCGAATCTGAATATCACATTCAAATTAGAAAGTGATATTCGAAAACTGTAAATAACATTGGATTATAGAATTTTTAAGAATATTCGTTCTTATCACCATTCTATTATGTAAATCGAATTTCTACAATAACATTTGTTCTAACATAGGGACATAATACTCATATGCTAAATCACTTGAAACTGATGCAGTATAACTGTAAAAAGTTGACAGGAAAATATCACCTGAGCATCTTTATGTAAAAAAAGAAGATATTTTACCTCACAATTTCCTCAGCTCAGCAGAGTAAGTTCTGTGTAAAAAAATATACTTCAGCTGTTGCTCAGCAGCAGGTAAAAAATAAATAAATGAAGAAATGAACAACAGCCAGTCAGCATCAGCAGTGCAGAGGTCATGAACTCTTTTACTGTGATCTCATGAGATTTCACTTAACTCTCATGAGATTTCATAGTAAACTTCCTTAAACTGAATAGGGAAATAAGATGAGTGTGCACGTAAGCTCACTCCCTTAGCTGTTCGGGACAAACATACTGATTTGCTGCTTAGAAGTCCTTTACAATGGGATGTGGCTACTGAGGATTTTTTGGGTAAAATATCTTTCTTTTTTACATAGAGATGTTCAGGTGCTGCATCACTTTCAAGTGTTTCAACATTTGGGTATCATGGCCCTTTAAAGCATATTTCTGCACTACTCATATTTAAAGGGACATTAATTTAAGCACTTAGAGATGGTAATATAAAATGATAAATCGTATATATAAATAAATCTCTGCAATATACTTTAATTATTTATTTTGTTCCCTTTTCCTGTAATTCCAAGTTGAAATTGTGAGGATTTCAGTTCCTATTAGAATAGGAAGTTCAGAACACTGTTCTATTCCACACAACCATTGGCTGTACACTCTATTTATAACTGTCCCTAATTGACCAAAGCAGAGAAAGTAACCTAAATTACAACATGGCAGCTCTCATTGTTTTTTTTTAAAAATGTAAACAACTAAAAAAAAATAAAAAAATACATTCATATGTTATTCTAAGACTAACCTTTTCTTTGACTTCATCATTCTATCTAACATTTATTTAGGGCCAGATTATGAGTAGAATGCAAACATTTACGCCCGAGCGATAATGGGTTATCGCATGGGTTTGCGCTCGTCTAGCTTACTGCTGGTATTACAAATTGAAAGTAAACGCGATCGTTTGAGTACAGAAGCGATTTACGCTAGAATGATTACCGCTATGGTTAACTGTTTCACAAAACATAAAAGTTGCACAAAGCACATCAAAACTACATTACAACCTATAGTTACACTCATAATAACACAATCTAATAAAAATTATGAAAAAAATATATATACAGTATATTGCACACAAAAGTTATAAAGACTCAAAGATATGAGGTCTCAGGTGTTAGATGAAAAAAGGCAGGCAAATGGCATTAACATTGAGATAAATACATATACATGTCTAAAGATGTATATGTATGTATGTATGTGTGTATATATATATATATATATATATATACACACATGGATGAAGACTTCTTGCTGCATGGATGAGGACTTCAGGTAAAAGAGCTGATATCTTTGGGGCAATGCCCCACAAATGGCCCTTAAGTTTATTGTAGGCTAGTTTTTTTTTTAATTTTGGATGGGCTTTTTTTATTTTGATAGGGCTATTAGATTAGGTTTATTTCTTTTTTATTTTTGATCATTTGTTTATTTTGTGTAATGTATATTTTTAGGGGGTGTTTGTTTTTTTAAAGTAAAAGAGATGTCTATCTCAGGGCAATGCCCTACAAAAGGCCCTTTTAAGGGTCCTTGGTAGTTTGAGGGGTGGGGTTTGTATAGTGTTAGGGGTTGTTTGTATTCTTTTTAAAGTAAAAGTAAAAGAGCTGTTTATCTCAGGACAATGCCCTTCAAAAGGCCATTTTAAGGGCCCCCCAAAAGGCCCTTTTAAGGGCCATTGGTAGTTTATTGTAGGCTAGGTTTTTTTTATTTTGGGTGGGCTTTTTTATTTTGATAGGGCTATTAGATTAGGTGTAATTCTTTTTTATTTTTGATTATTTGTTTGTTATTTTGTGTAATGTATATTTTTAGGTGGTGTTTGTTTTTTAAAGTAAAAGAGCCGTCTATCTCAGGGCAATGCCCTACAAAAGGTCCTTTTAAGGGCCCCCAAAAGTCCCTTTTAAGAGCCCTTGGTAGTTTGGGGTATGGAGTTTGTATAGTGTTAGGGGGTGTTTGTATTCTTTTTAAAGTAAAAGAGCTGTTTATCTCAGGGCAATGCCCTACAAAAGGCCCTTGGTAGTTTATTCTAGAGTAGGGTTTTTTATTTTGGGGTGTTTTTTTTAAGGGCATTAGAATAAGATTAATCTTAATTTTTTTGGATAATTTTGTTGTTTTTTTTGTAATGATAGTTTTTTTTATTTTTGTAATGGTAGGTTTTTTATTTTTTGTAATGTTAGGTTTTAGTGTAAGGCAGGTTAGGTTTTATTTCACAGGTAAGTTTGTATTTATTTTAACTAGGTAGTTAGTAAATAGTTAATAACTATTTACTAACTAGTCTACCTAGTTAAAATGCATACAAACTTACCTGTGAAATAAAAATAAAACTTAAGCTAGCTACGATATAACTATTAGTTATATTGTAGCTAGTGTAGGTTTTATTTCACAGGTCAGTATTTAGTTTTAAATAGTAATTATTTAGTTAATAATTGTAAATTTAATTTAGATCTAAGGGCTGGTGGTTTAGGGGTTAATAAATGTAATATAGTGGCGGCGATATCGGGAGCAGCAGATTAGGGGTTAATAATTTTATTTAGGTAGCGGCGATATCGGGAGCGGCAGATTAGGGGTAAATAACTGTAGGCAGGCATCAGCAATATTGGGGGCAGCAGATTAGGGGTGTTTAGATGTAGGGTTTATGTTAAGGTGTTAGGTTTAAACTGTATTTTTATTTCCCCATAGACATCAATGGGGCTGCGTTACGGAACTTTTTATTCCGTGATCACAGGTGTTAGTTTTTTTTTTGCCGGCTCTCCCCATTGATGTCTATGGGAAAATCGTGCACGAGCACGTCTCAGCAGCGCTCTGATTGTGTGCGGTATGGAGCTCAACGCAACCATATCGCATGCAAAAGGCGTATGTTTGCAAACTTATAATAGCAGCACTATAGGAAATTGAATAACGTAACATTTGTTGTGTTTGTTAATTTCTCTATAGCGCTCAAAACTCGTAATCTAGCTGTATGTAAAATATGGCATTGCTACATAGATGACGTGTTTGGCATATGGAGGGGCCCTATAACATCATTGGAGAATTAGTAAATGAATACATGCACCGACAGTCTAAAGTTTACACTTACAGCTAGATTTAGAGTTTTGTCGGTAACGACCCGCGTAGCTAACGCTGGCTTTTTTGTCCCCGCACCTTTTAAATATCGCTGGTCTTTAGAGTTCACAGAAGGGCTGCGTTAGGCTCCAAAAAGGGAGTGTATAGCATATTTACCGCCACTGCAACTCTCAATACCAGCGGTGCTTACGGACGCGGCCAGCTTCAAAAACGTGCTCGTGCACGATTCCCCCATAGGAAACACCTGCAAAAAAGCAGCGTTCAGCTCCTAACGCAGCCCCATTGTTTTCTATGGGGAAACACTTCCTATGTCTGCACCTAACACCCTAACATGTACCCCGAGTCTAAACACCCCTAACCTTACACTTATTAACCCCTAATCTGCCGCCCCCGCTATCGCTGACACCTGCATATACTTTTAACCCCTAATCTGCCGCTCTGTACACCGCCGCAACCTACGTTATCCCTATGTACCCCTAATCTGCTGCCCCTAACACCGCCGACCCCTATATTATATTTATTAACCCCTAATCTGCCCCCCACAACGTCGCCTCCAGCTACCTACAATAATTAACCCCTAATCTGCCGACCGGACCTCACCGCTACTATAATAAAGTTATTAACCCCTAATCCGCCTCACTCCCGCCTCAATAACCCTATAATAAATAGTATTAACCCCTAATCTGCCCTCCCTAACATCGCTGACACCTAACTTCAAGTATTAACCCCTAATCTGCTGACCAAACCTCACCGCTACTCTAATAAATGTATTAACCCCTAAAGCTAAGTCTAACCTTAACCCTAACACCCCCCTAAGTTAAATATAATTTAAATCTAACTAAATAAATTAAACTCTTATTAAATAAATTATTCATATTTAAAGCTAAATACTAACCTGTAAAATAAACCCTAATATAGCTACAATATAAATTATAATTATATTGTAGCTATTTTAGGATTAATATTTATTTTACAGGCAACTTTGTAATTATTTTAACCAGGTACAATAGCTATTAAATAGTTAAGAACTATTTAATAGCTACCTAGTTAAAATAATTACAAAATTACCTGTAAAATAAATCCTAACCTAAGTTACAATTAAACCTAACACTACACTATCAATAAATTAATTAAATACAAATACCTACAAATAAATACAATTAAATAAACTAACTAAAGTACAAAAAATAAAAAAGAACTAAGTTACAAAAAATAATTTTTTTTTTACAAACATTAGAAAAATATTACAACAATTTTAAGCTAATTACACCTACTCTAAGCCCCCTAATAAAATAACAAAGACCCCCAAAATAAAAAAATGCCCTACCCTATTCTAAAATTAAAATAGAAAAGCTCTTTTACCTTACCAGCCCTTAAAAGGGCCCTTTGCGGGGCATGCCCCAAAGAATTCAGCTCTTTTGCCTGTAAAAAAAAACATACAATACCCCCCCCCGAACATTACAACCCACCACCCACATACCCCTAATCTAACCCAAACCCCCCTTAAATAAACCTAACACTAAGCCCCTGAAGATTTCCCTACCTTGTCTTCACCACACCGGGTTCACCGATCTGTCCAGAAGAGCCTCCGAAGTCTTCATCCAAGCCCAAGTGGGGGCTGAAGAGTGACGTCCATCCTCCGGCTGAAGTCTGGATCCAAGCGGCGGCTGAAAAATTCCATCTTCGGGCAGAAGTCTTCATCCTATCCGGGCAGAAGAGTAGATCCGGACCGGCAAACATCTTCATCCAAGCCGCATCTTCTATGTTCTTCCATCCGATGATGAGCGGCTCCATCTTCAAGACCTCCAGCGCGGATCCATCCTCTTCTTCCGACGTCCTAAAACAGAATGAAGGTTCCTTTAAGGGACGTCATCCAAGATGGCGTCCCTCGAATTCCGATTGGCTGATAGGATTCTATCAGCCAATCGGAATTAAGGTAGAAAAATTCTGATTGGCTGATGGAATCAGCCAATCAGATTCAAGTTCAATCCGATTGGCTGATTGGATCAGCCAATCAGATTGAGCTCACATTCTATTGGCTGTTCCGATCAGCCAATAGAATGCAAGCTCAATCTGATTGGCTGATCCAATCAGCCAATCGGATTGAACTTGAAACTGATTGGCTGATTCCATCAGCCAATCAGAATTTTTCTACCTTAATTCCGATTGGCTGATAGAATCCTATCAGCCAATCGGAATTCGAGGGACGCCATCTTGGATGACGTCCCTTAAAGGAACCTTCATTCTGTTTTAGGACTTCGGAAGAAGAGGATGGATCCGCGCTGGAGGTCTTGAAGATGGAGCCGCTCGTCATCGGATGGAAGAACATAGAAGATGCGGCTTGGATGAAGATGTTTGCCGGTCCGGATCTACTCTTCTGCCCGGATAGGATGAAGACTTCTGCCCGAAGATGGAATTCTTCAGCCTCCGCTTGGATCCAGACTTCAGCCGGATGATGGACGTCACTCTTCAGCCCCCGCTTGGGCTTGGATGAAGACTTCGGAGGCTCTTCTGGACCGATCGGTGAACCCGGTGTGGTGAAGACAAGGTATGGAGATCTTCAGGGGCTTAGTGTTAGGTTTATTTAAGGGGGATTTGGGTTAGATTAGGGGTATGTGGGTGGTGGGTTGTAATGTTGGGGGGGGGGGGTATTGTATGGGTTTTTTTTACAGGCAAAAGAGCTGAATTCTTTTGGGGCATGCCCCGCAAAGGGCCCTTTTAAGGGCTGGTAAGATAAAAGAGCTTTTCTATTTTAATTTTAGAATAGGGTAGGGCATTTTTTTATTTTGGGGGTCTTTGCTATTTTATTAGGGGGCTTAGAGTAGGTGTAATTAGCTTAAAATTGTTGTAATATTTTTCTAATGTTTGTAAATATTTTTTTATTTTTTGTAACTTAGTTCTTTTTTATTTTTTGTACTTTAGTTAGTTTATTTAATTGTATTTATTTGTAGGTATTTGTATTTAATTAATTTATTGATAGTGTAGTGTTAGATTTAATTGTAGATAATTGTAGGTATTTTATTTAATTAATTTATTGATAGTGTAGGTTTAATTGTAACTTAGGTTAGGATTTATTTTACAGGTAATTTTGTAATTATTTTAACTAGGTAGCTATTAAATAGTTCTTAACTATTTAATAGCTATTGTACATGGTTAAAATAATTACAAAATTGCCTGTAAAATAAATATTAATCCTAAAATAGCTACAATATAATTATAATTTATATTGTAGCTATATTAGGGTTTATTTTACAGGTAAGTATTTAGCTTTAAATAGGAATAATTTATTTAATAAGAGTTAATTTATTTAGTTAGATTTAAATTATATTTAACTTAGGGGGTGTTAGGGTTAAGGTTAGACTTAGCTTTAGGGGTTAATACATTTATTAGAGTAGCAGTGAGGTCTGGTCGGCAGATTAGGGGTTAATACTTGAAGTTAGGTGTCGGCGATGTTAGGGAGGGCAGATTAGGGGTTAATACTATTTATTATAGGGTTATTGAGGCGGGAGTGAGGCGGATTAGGGGTTAATAACTTTATTATAGTAGCGGTGAGGTCCGGTCGGCAGATTAGGGGTTAATAATTGTAGGTAGGTGTCGGCGATGTTAGGGAGGGCAGATTAGGGGTTAATACTATTTATTATAGGGTTATTGAGGCGGGAGTGAGGCGGATTAGGGGTTAATGCATTTATTATAGTGGCGGTGAGGTCCGGTCGGCAGATTAGGGGTTAATAATTGTAGGTAGGTGGAGGCGACATTGGGGGCGGCAGATTAGGGGTTAATAAATATAATATAGGGGTTGGCGGTGTTAGGGGCAGCAGATTAGGGGTTCATAGGGATAACGTAGGTGGCGGCGGTGTGCGGTCGGCAGATTAGGGGTTAAAATTTTTTAATAGAGTGGCGGCGATGTGGGGGGACCTCGGTTTAGGGGTACATAGGTAGTTTATGATTGTTAGTGTACTTTAGAGCACAGGAGTTAAGAGCTTTATAAACCGGCATTAGCCCAGAAAGCTCTTAACTCCTGACTTTTTTCTGCGGCTGGAGTTTTGTCGTTAGATTTCTAACGCTCACTTCAGCCAAGACTCTAAATACCGGCATTAGAAAGATCCCATTGAAAAGATAGGATACGCAAATGGTGTAGGGGGATCTGCGGTATGGAAAAGTTGCGGCTGGAAAGTGAGCGTTAGACCCTTTCCTGACTGACTCTAAATACCAGCGGTAGCCCAAAACCAGCGTTAGGAGCCTCTAACGCTGGTTTTGACGGCTAACGCCAAACTCTAAATCTAGGCATTAGTTATTCATATACTTCAGTTAACTATTTAGATACTATTGTGTACAAAAAATATTTTGCACTCATAACTGACTTATATGTTAAACCAACGGACCGTTACACACTATTACATTACAACAGTCACCATCCTAAAAGAGTTTTCTCCTCCATCCCAACAGCCAATTTATTTGCACTGTTAGAAATGTTAAGGACAAAATGTACAAGCCATTAGACTCAAGCAAATGGCTCACAAATTCAGGGAGAGGGATATCCTTCCTCCATTATTTCAGAGTGTAAAAATTAAGTTTTGACAAATGCCAGTCCTAAGAGCAAGAAAGATAATAAACAACTAATTTACCTATGAATATAACACTCATAGTGACACTATTTCCAAGATCATAAGAAAACATTGGTATCTTTTAAATAAATATAATCCACATATACCAGAATTTAAAATTCCCCCCATGCACTCCTACTAAAGGGCTAAAAATATCAGAGATGTACTAGTGAAAGCTGATGTGGTTGGACATAATACTGGAAGAATCAACTATTTAACCACTCCAAAAAAAGGCTCTTATCCCTGTCTACATTGTGCTCAATGCAATGCTATGATAAAAGGTCAATTTGTAGCACAACTACAGGAAAGAAAGAAGCGAGAAATAAGTGGTTTCTATACCTGTGACACAGACCATGTGGTCTATTTACTTAAATGTCCATGTGGGCGGGGCTATATGGGGGAGACCATACGCCCCATAAGGGACAGAATCAGCGCCCACAAATCCTCAATTAGGTGTGAGGACAAGTCCCTTCCTGTTTCATCACATTTTATTGAAATAAGACACACGGTCAGTCAATTAAGACTTCAGATAATTGACTACATTCCAAAACTAAGGTGAGGTGGTAATAGGGAGTTAGAGCAAAAAAAAGAGAGGTTTGGTGGATTCAACACCTTAAAACTTTGCATCTGATAGGTCTTAATAAAAATTATGATCTCCATTTGTTTTTATAAGTAATTCTTTATGTAACTTTTTTCTTTTTAAATGTTGCAATATTTTAATTATATTGTATGGTTTTAATCTTGCTATGTATTACTTTCTGCTAACATATAATCTGTGTTAGAGATAATAATTTACTTTAGGTGCTATGTTTATTTTTTGTCAGTAGATGGCAGTGTTGTAATGTCATATGATAGTATTCAAGAGCCCAAAGGGTTAATGATAAGTAATTGAGACACAGGTGCTATATAAGGCAGTGTTTCATAGCATTCCATAGCATGACTAAGGGTCTGTGGGACCCGAAACCTTACTGTTCCTCTATGTCCCAATAAAGATGTTTGTTTAACTAAAGAAGCAGTGCTGACGCCATCTTTGTTCCTTTGGATATACATATTTGAGGAGTTGCAGGACCCTCAGGGGGATGTGCACTTAACATATGGGCTTGAATTGCCTTTGTACATACTGGTGCTGGACCTACTACTACCTTTATATATATATATATATATATATATATATATATATATATATATATATACATATATAAAACAGCTTACGTCAAATGAGCCACAAACAATAAAATTGTTTAGCATACAGAATGCAATCGCTAACCCTTTTTCTGGTTCTACTAGTATACTGCTACCACTATAGTTGACTACTATATTTTATATATTGTTATCGAGCCAGTGCATTTAAAGACTTGTCCAATATGGATCCTAAATAAGGGGTCAATTTATCAAGCTCCGTATGGAGCTTGATGCCCCGTGTTTGGCTCGCCGGAAACAGACATTACCTGTCCACTTGCTCTGCGGTGGCAGACAGAAATCAACCCGATCGATTACGATCGGGTTGATTGACACCCCCTGATAGCGGCAGATTGGCCACAAATCTGCAGGGCGCGGTATAGCATCAGCAGTTCACAAGAACTGCTGGTGCAATGATAAATGCTGACTGCGTATGCTGTCGTCATTTATCGATGTGCAGCGGTCATGATACGCTACATCGCATCATGTCCGCTTGCACTATAATAAATTAACCCCTAAGCATGTAGTCTAGATGTCGAGTAAAATGCCTGTTCCTCTCACCTGTGCTCTTCAATTGTGTCCATATTTTAAAAACCAAGGTTTTGTCGCTTAGGAAAAAAAAAGACATGCTATGAATTGTTCGATTTCATGTAGGATATATTTGTGGGTAAGTGGGGGAGCTATAAAAAAAGTACCGTAAAAGTTTATTGTGGACATGGACTCTTTCTCCTCCACTGTGAATTAACAAGTTCTTTTTTAATTTAAGCACCTTCACATTTTTGATTAACTTTCAGATTTACCATAGATCTAAATGTTTTTGTTTTGCTGTTTTAGAACAATAAATAAGTTCTAGTAAAACTTCCAACCTCTTTCCCCCATTAGAACTTGAAAAACTATTTGATTAGACTAAAAATTCGATTTTTTTTCTCTTTTACAGAATCTCTGGACACCTTGAAAATCTAAAATGTGTTCTGAATAGGTCTTCAGCTGACTTTTATCTTTTACAATGCTTAGGGCAACCAAAGTAATTAAAACAGAACCTAACCAAGCTATTTAAAATGGTCTGAATAAATGGTTATTTTTCAGGTGAAATTAAAACCCAAATGAAGTTTATTTCCAAAATATATTCAATAGAGATTTTGTTATGCCAAATCCAAGAACATATATCCAACTTCATTCTTCCAATTAATTCCCATATTAATGAAATGTCTTTGTCCCCAATGAGAGCTTTATGTTAATGTAAAAAAACTTCACTTTGCAAAGTGAGAAATCACTGCTTTCTTGAATAGTAGTCCATGTTCTATATCATTATATTAACCTTGCAATGTAAAATTGATTTAAGTACTTATTTACCAAGTCTTGTATTCTTCTTAAAATTCTCAGGAAATTATCATGTCAGATATTGCTTTAGATCTAATTAATAGTTCTTACCCTGGCAAAAATATAAAATTATATATTTTTTACCCTTTTTAACTCAAACACCACTGAATGGACTTGCTTTATTTTTAGTGCTTTTCGGAGCCAGCAGTCTCATCACTGTAGTTAAAAGTTATGAGAGTTTAAAAAACTCAAGTATTTATGCCCCACTGTAAAGAGACTTTAGTCCTAGGACTTCCATGGGAGTGTGCATCTGGCATGTGCAGGCACTGGCATGTTATATTCCTGTTCAATTTAAGCAAAGCAATGCAAGATCTCAGCACTGCTAATGCTGATTGGCTATTTTTTTCCAACTTGCAACTTTACAGCAACTCAGACTGTTTACTTACTCTGGTGAGCTGAAGAAAATTTGAGGTAAAATATCTTCCCTTTTAACATAGAGATGTTCAGATGATGCTTTCATGTCAGCTTTTTATGGTTATGCTGCATCGCTTTCAAATGATTTAGCATATTAATATTATGTCCCTTTAACCTTTATTATGGTATATTAATATATATGTTTAACATACTCTCACCTAGATTATGAGTTTTGCGCTAAACAGGGTGCATAAAGAACACAATAAAATGAGCGATACCGCACTTTCCATAGCGCTGACATTACGAGTTACTGAAAAACTTCCTTGTGCTGTGCGTTATCGCCAAGGGCTGAGTTTACGTGCTCGTGCACGCTTTCCCCATAGACATCAATGGGGAGAGAGTGTTATAAAAAACAAACGCCTGCGATCGCAGAATGGCAAATCACTGTAACGCAACCCCATCAATGTCTATGGGGGAAGAAAGTTATGTTTAAACCTAACACCCTAACATAAACCCCTAGTCAAAACACCCCTATTCCACCGCCCCCGACATCGTTGACACTAAATAGAATTATTAACCCCTAATCCCGCCCCCCGACATTGTGGCACCTAAATAATGTTATTAAGCCCTAATCTGCCGCTCCCCGACAATGCAGACGCTAAATAAAGTGATTAATCTCTAATCCGCCGCCCCCGACATCGCCAACACTAAATAAAGCTATTAACCCCTAAACCGCCAGCCCCCCACATCGCAACTAATAAACTAAACCTATTAACCCTAAACCACCGGATCCCCACATCACAAAACACTAAATTAAACTATTAACCCCTAAACCTAACACCCCCTAACTTTAAATTAAACGTTACAATATAACTATCTTTAAATAAATAAACACCTGTGAAATAAAAAAAACTAACATTACACTATAAATTAACCTAATATTACTATTCTAATAAAATTAAAAAAAACTCTAAGATTACAAAAAATAATAAACGAAATTATCAAAAATAAAAACAATTACACCTAATATAATAGCCCTATAAAAATAAAAAAGCCCCCCAAAATATAAACACCACCTAACCTAAAATAAACTACCAATAGCCCTTAAAAGGGCCTTTTGTAGGGCATTGCCCTAAGTGAAACAGCTTGTTTACATTAAAATATTACAAAAAGTCCCCTATAAAAGTAAAAAAAACCCCACCCAACCAATCCCCCCCCCAAAAAACCTAAGTCTGTAAAAATCTTAAGCTACCCATTGCCCCGAAAGAGGCATTTGTATGGGCATTGCTCTTAAAAGGACATTCAGCGCTTTAACTGCCCTTAAAAGGTCATTCAGCTCTTTTACAGTGCCCATCCCTAATATAAAAAAAAAATCCACCCAAAAAAATGTTCAGTAAAACCTAACACTAACATAATATCTACTCACGGTTTCTGAAGTCCGGTCATCCATCCTCATCCAGGTGGCGAGAAGTCTTCATCCAGGCGGCGACATCTTCCTCCATCGTGGGACCATCTTCTATTTTCATCCCGGTGTCATGGAGCTGTGGAGGCGCGGAGCATCGTCGCCAGTGGCGCAGACATCCAGAGTGGAGGATCCTCTTCATACAGACACAGTCGTACACTGAAGCTTGAATGCAAGGTACCCATTTAAATATGGGGTACCTTGCATTCCTATTGGCTGACATTTTCAAATCAGCCAATAGGATGAGAGCTACTGAAATCCTATTGTCTGACTTGAACAGCCAATCGATATTTTTAATTTTTTGTAGCATTAGGTTTTTTAAATTTGAAATTTAGGTTTTTTAATTGGTAGTTTTATAGTAATATTAGGTTAATTTATAGTGTAATGTTAGTTTTTTTATTTCACGGGTAAGTTATTATTTTGTGTCAGCGTTGTCTTGGAGCGACAAATTAGGGGTTAATAGTCTTAGTTTATTAGTTATGATGTGGGGGGCCAGCAGTTTAGGGGTTAATAGGTTTAATATAGTACACTATACACAAAGATAGCAAGGGCACTATAAAGGCATGCTTCTCAAATATATTTGTTCCATATGATACCTATTGTATTGGTATCAGTATAATATTTTTGTGAGAAGTGGTGCTAGCATTTAATACAACATTTGTATTGAAAATTGGGATTAGAGTCCCTAGAAAGAAATGTTTGTATAGCACTCTATGCCCAGACTAATATGTAGAGGTAGTAAAGTTAATTTTAAAATATAACTTTTATTAGTTTGGTTAAAAAGATGGGTAAACACACACATTTAAAATTACTCTATCGCTTGTAGCTGAAGTAAATTATTTGTGAGATCTGTTATTTTTTATCAGGCCTTTGTAGTATCTATTAATAATCAGTTCTCACTGGTTTATATATATCAGTTCTCATACATTGAGCTTGTCTCCTAGATTACTTATGTGATTGGTGTGAGAATACCTTGCGTTCATTGGTTTATACTGTACAGTGGAATTTGAATCAAATATTTAAATTAGTGGCTTATAGTCCAATCTGTTAACAAATATTTTCTCATGCGAATAGCTTGTAAAATGGGGAAAGTTACTACTGTAGCTAAGAATGTGAAATTAGAGTGATATCTTGACACATTAACCCCTAAGTGAAATACACAGTAAGTTATATTTTAAAATAAACTTTACTACCTCTACATATTAGTCTGGGCATAGAGTGCTATACAAGCATTTCTTTCTAGGGACTCTAATCCCAATTTTCAATACAAAGGTTTAATATAGTGTTTGCGATGCGGGAGGTTGGCAGTTTAGGGGTTAATAAGTAGTTTATGGGTGTTAGTGTACTTTGTAACATTTTAGTTATGAGTTTTTTTAAACATTTTTGTTTTGCAAAATCCATAACTACTGGTCATTTTAGCCGGACCATACAACCTGTAATACAGCGCTATGGAAAATCCCACACTTAAACGACATTTTTTGAGTGCGGAATGGAGGGTTGCATTAAGGCTAAAATGCTTGCATTACAGCCTATACCGCCGTGACTCATAATATGCGTTACTGGCCATTCCAAGTGCAATGGACAGTTTTTCAGAGGTATAGCGGTACTGCACCGTAACGCAACACTTGTAATATAGACCTCTGTTCTGTACTTTATGACATATTAGGGCATGATGAAGCATTGTCCCACATGACTGAAAGGCTATTTTGCAAATTTCAGATATTGATTTTTTTTTTACCTTTACATAGTACAGGTTAAGGAACATCGTATTATTATTTATATTATTGGGTGGAATCAGAACAAAAAACACACAACATTTGCTGTGATGGGGAAGCTATGGGATGGGCACAACTCCCAACCAGTGACAATCCCAGAAGATTTAAGGCATTTAGGAAGTATACTTTAAATACATAGCAATATAAATAAAAGGGTTTATACGTCCCTACAACAAATAAGCCCCTATAGGAGTCAACAGTGCTGAGCTGCTGAAACATCACCTTTGCTTGTTTAAAAGCTTTGAAGGCACAGTTACAGTTGGTGGTTTCCACTGCCCACAAAAAATGTGTAACCCTGAGTTACTGTCCTATCAGATTCCATGACTGGCTGCCTTTAAGCATTCAGGAGCTGACATGGCTGTAATTAATAGGGCCACACAACTTGTTGACAATAGAAAGATCTTGAATCAGCTATACATTTGACGTTTTTCACTGTAGAGCTAATGTTTTGACTGATAAGTGCATTTACTTTTAAAAAATTGCTCTGCTTTTTTATGGGGGCTAATTTGTTTTTATAACCTTTACGTCCCTTTAATGCTATTAAACACTTAGGGGTTGATCACCATCCTTTATAAAAAAAAAATCTAATTATTAATCTACAGAAATCTCCATAGACTTTAATGTTTTTGTTGTTGTTGAAAATCATAAATACATTTTCAGGATTGAGATCGATCCCATAGTAATCTAGGGGGAATGATGCAAAAATGACATAGTATAACAATTAGAACATTTTGATTTTTACTTTTAAATACTTCTTTTATTATATGCAATATAAATGGTAGAAATACAATAACCAGTAATGAATAAAATATGGTGTATGATTAATGTAGCCATAGAAAATGTTTTTTTTTTTTTTTTTTATTCTGAGATAAATAAGCAAAACTTTCCATATACCTGCATTTAATAGCATTGTATTCCTGGCTGTCTGGGAACCTGCTTACTATGTACTCTGTGCTTAAAAAGCCATTTGTGAGAGTCTGAAAGTAAATGCAGCACAGATTTTTTTTTCAGCGTTGTTCCTATTTCGAGTGTTTATTTCCACTTTAATGAGGATCTGAACTTTTATCCGTATAGATACACAGTGCACTTTGTTAGTGAGATTACATTCAGTTTGGCGCCAAAGCAGCTGGAAATTTTGACTTTTAACTGTAACATATTTGACAGCAATTGTCTTTCTTTTTGACATATTTTAATGTACCGTAAATGCACACAGAGAGGACGAGTGGGTGAACAGAAAACATAAACCCAGCAGTCACCTTTTGAGGATCAAAAATGGTCACTTTTTTTCTTGTCTTTGTACTTAATACCAGCAGACTAGTAAATGTTTTAGCTTATGATAACAAAGTAAGCTGTATCTCCAACCCCCAAAAAAACAGGATTGTTAGCTGGATGCCAACTGTTTTATTCTCCTGTGATTTTGTAGTTTTAGTTTGTGTTCATATAGGTATGTTGCAAAAATCATAAACCATTCAGGTATTCTGTATTTTATGCTGCACCAAGAATATGCTATGTTCTAATGAGATTTTGTTTTACCCCCACTCTTAAAATGGCTGATGTGCTATCTTTTATGTATGTTTTATAGAAAGTAAAGTTTCATGCTTTGCCAGAAGTAGATAATAAAACATAAGGAAATTGAAAATGGACATTGGACTACAAATTCAGTTAATGACGGAACAGTTAAAGCAGAATGGAATGACACAATATGCACAAATAAATGGAGATTCTTCACATTGTAAAACATTTCCTGACCTGCCAGAGCTCATTGGATGTCATTATGTACACGGCCCCTCAACATTTCCTCAGCAATTATATAAGGTACATCATTTTGTACATTGTAAAATAACTGTTAACTCCTTATGTGCTTTTTTGTTGAATTTTAATTGTATTTAAAATTGGTGTCATATAGTTATTTATGATAATACAGGTGGTATTCTAGAAAAGAGTTGCATTATACAGATGACCATAGATCTTTAACTAATTTGACATTCTTTCTTAACAAATAATATAAAAGAGGATTTAGAGTGGACAAATGGATAAAGGTCAAAGAACATAAAAATAAGTGGTTTACATGTTTCATGCAATAAATATATTATAGTATACTGTTACTGAACATATCACTCTTATTTGTTGTGGAATGACTACGCTATAAGTGTTGTGGAACTCTTTAAGGAGTTGGCTAAAATGAAGTGACAGTTAATATCATGTCTATGATTACGGCCGACTCGGCCGAAACGCGTAAGACAGTGTTTCTTACCGGATGCCTCTGTTTCCTTCCTTTTTTAATGAAGCCAGTATAAAGCTTTGTTTTTACTTTTCATACTTGGATGCCTGGAACCTTTTTGTTTTTTATAGTTAATATCAGTTCCATCGCCAGTGTTTGTACTGTAAAAGATGGGGATTTTGAACGAGAAATATTTGCAGAGTATACAACAGATGATATCACACAAAAGCCTTGTAGAAATGATAAGAAATGCTTTTCTTTTTTTTTTTTAATCAGAAGCAGCTCATCAAATTGAGACAAAATCAATTCCCTCCTTAACCATCATTCATTTGTTTGGGGAGGAAGGACACAGGAACCTCATTTCAATATATCAATAAATAAGCTATTTTACCGCACAATGCAATATATATTTCCCTCTCTGTGCAAAAGTTGATTTCTTTCCCATGTGAGGAGGACAACTGCAGTATAGGGCTAGATTACAAGTGGAGAACAATTTATCACTCCTGCTAGCATACTAAATTTGCTAGGAGGCTTTTTGCACGCATCGGATGGCGCACATATTACAAGTTGAAAGTAAAAAGTTTTCACGCAATTGCTAACCTGACGTGCGTAAAAAGCCAAACTTTGATTATCACAAACTCGTTAACGTATGGAGTGCGACAAGTGAAAAAACCCAACACCCTTACTCACACACACAAACCCAATAGCATTTTTCCCTATGTGAATAACATTGGAATGTGAAATATACAGTAAATACTTATTAAATATGAATATTGCATAAATATGATTTTACATCTTTTCAGCTACTTGACTGCAAGATACACTTTATGTATATATATATATATATATATATATATATATATATATATATATATATATCCTATATAATAAAAGGCCAAGTGTGTTTGTCCGAAGCTGTCATGCGCAGTAGAGACTGCACGCAAAGACAAACACACCTGGCCTTATGGTCCCTACCTAAACAGCGGGTGTGGGCGAAAGTGGGCGTGGGCGGCGTGACGGGGGGGGGTGGCCGGCCATGGCGGGGGCGTGGCCGGGCGCATTTGCGTGCGCGAGAGGGATAAAGGGGAGAGAGATAGAAAGAGAAGGGGAGAGAGATAGTAAGAGAGGGGGAGAGAACAAAATAGATGGGAAAGAGCAAGAGAGGGGGGAGAAAGAGCAAAATAGAGGGGAAAGAGCAAAAGAGATGGGAATGAGCAAAATAGAGTATATATGTATACATATATATGTGTGTGTGTGTTTATATGTGTATATATGTTTTTAAATACATGTATAAATATATAAACACATAAATACATATGTACACACATATAAACATATATATATATATATATATATAGTATATATATATATACATATGTATACATCTTTGGATATATATTTATGTATCTCTATTAGTGATGTCGCGAATAGTTCCCTGCGAACATAGCATGTTCGCGTTCTCAGCGGACGGCGAACATATGCAATGTTCGATCCGCCCCCTTTTCGTCATCATTGAGTAAACTTTGATTGACCCTGTACCTCACAGTCAGAAGACACATTACAGCCAAGCAATCAGCAGCAGACCCTCCCTCCCAGACCCTCCCACCTCCTGGACAGCTATCATGAACAGGATTTCTAATAGCAATTATATTAGGTTTGTAGCTGATTCCTTATATTCAACTCATATACCTTTAGATGAGTGATGCATAAGGTATTAGCAATTTATATTAGTAATTATTATAATATGATTTCCCCACAAGTTATATCTTGATACTCAAGGGTTAACAAAGGTAATGATTTGTGAAAGACTCATCAACTCTCTAGAGATATTTATGTTTATGTCTGAGGTCAGGATTGAGTAACATGGAAGTTCTGTATATATTCGGCAAATGAGTTTTGAGTTTTGATAAACAATGTGCACAAGTAAGTTATAACATTTTACTTGAGGTAATAGTTCAAATTGGAAGTGCATACAAAAGATACTTGCGTTTACTGAACAGTGTAGTAGCATGAGATGTTGAACCGGAGCGGCGTCTGACACTGAGGCAGAGACGCTACTGTTTGTTTGCAGGGAACCGTGTGCCGCGTAAGCTCTGAGCAGTGTCTGTTAGGTGGTAGTGGCTCAGATGAGAGGCGGTGTTGGATGACGTCAGGAATTCCAGCTACGGCAAACGGAGAACTCAGAATATTTGATGAGAGTGCTGATCGAGTGAAAACTGAGAATTCAGATTAGTTGAACACTGTAAATATACAAAGGTATAAAGGCTGAGTAGTTTGAGGCTTGAAATAGTATGAACTGAGAGTTCAGGGAAAGATTCCAGAACACAACTTCAATAATCAAGCAACAACCAGGTGTTGCTGATAGCCTTATATAGGGCAACAAAAAAGGTGGACGGATAGATGTTAAGGTGGAATTATGACAGATCCCCCCTCTCAAGGTGACCCTCCTGGGTTCACCGAGCCCGGTTTGGTTGGGCAACGAAGATGGAAGTCACGCAGTAGATCAGGAGCGTGAACGTCACGCAGGGGAATCCAAGAATCCTCTTCGGGACCATAGCCAGTCCAACGAACCAAATATTCCACCCTTCTCCAACATAGGCGAGAATCGAGAATCTTCTCAACCTCATATTCAGACTGATCTTCACATATAGTATCCTCAGAGATAACATCCTCAGGTCCTCAGGCAGTGTATCAGTACGTCCAGAGTTAACGTTTTAAGAGAGATACATGGAAAGATGGATGGATCCTCAGATTCCTGGGTAAACGGAGCACCACTGCATTGGGGTTGAGGATTTTCTGTATCTTGAAAGGTCCAATAAATTGATTTGCCAATTTTTTGCAGGGGACCTTCAGCTTCAGGTTCTTTGTAGACAACCAAACTCGATCACCAGGAGCATACGGAGGAGGTGGTAAACATTTTTTTTTTTTTTTGCATTCCAATAAACTCACCTATTCACAAAATGTTTTTCATATATTTTTTTTTATTTATTTTTTTAACATAAACAGTTTTTCCTACTGATCCCCTAATAGATTAGGTCTGAAATCCTAATCTAACACCTTACTGTTATATTGGTTCTAAAGAGACTGACACATTGGTTTTGGCTTGCACAGATTTTGACACCCTATACTGATGCTACAGACTAACACTGGCTTGATTATTCTATCATGAACAGGATTTCTAATAGCAATTATATTAGATTTGTAGCTGATTCCTTATATTCAACTCATATACCTTTAGATGAGTGATGCATAAGGTATTAGCAATTTATATTAGTAATTATTATAATATGATTTCCCCACAAGTTATATCTTGATACTCAAGGGTTAACAAAGGTAATGATTTGTGAAAGACTCATCAACTCTCTAGAGATATTTATGTTTATGTCTGAGGTCAGGATTGAGTAACATGGAAGTTCTGTATAGATTCGGCAAATGAGTTTTGAGTTTTGATAAACAATGTGCACAAGTAAGTTATAACATTTTACTTGAGGTAATAGTTCAAATTGGAAGTGCATACAAAAGATACTTGCGTTTACTGAACAGTGTAGTAGCGTGAGATGTTGAACCGGAGCGGCGTCTGACACTGAGGCAGAGACGCTACTGTTTGTTTGCAGGGAAGCGTGTGCCGCGTAAGCTCTGAGCAGTGTCTGTTAGGTGGTAGTGGCTCAGATGAGAGGCGGTGTTGGATGACGTCAGGAATTCCAGCTACGGCAAACAGAGAACTCAGAATATTTGATGAGAGTGCTGATCGAGTGAAAACTGAGAATTCAGATTAGTTGAACACTGTAAATATACAAAGGTATAAAGGCTGAGTAGTTTGAGGCTTGAAATAGTATGAACTGAGAGTTCAGGGAAAGATTCCAGAACACAACTTCAATAATCAAGCAACAACCAGGTGTTGCTGATAGCCTTATATAGGGCAACAAAAAAGGTGGACGGATAGATGTTAAGGTGGAATTATGACAACAGCATCCATTTTAGATTCATTTGGAAGCTGCATTCTTAGTGAGAGGAGGGACAGTGTAGCTGCTGCTGATTTAATAGGTAAATCGATAGCTAGGCTAGTGTATTCAGTGAGAACAATATATCAGGATTTTGAACTCCCTGAAGAGGTGCGCTCACGGATGGAGAAAAGGATGAGAAAAGTCCGAAGTTGTGGCAGCTCTTCCGAGAATTTCAAATGTGAAGAGGAGATCTACAGTGGAGATAAGAAGGCGCCAAACATAGGGTGATATCGTCACTAACCGGCACACGCTAAGGTAGCAGGCAGGTAGAATACTTACAAACAGAGCGGCACCATGATGTGCCTAGTTACACAGACCGGGACCTCAACTGTCGCCCGGAAGACCAAACAATGGCGTACAGCAAGCCTCCAACAGTCACGTGAATCGTCTGGCCAATCACGGTCCGTTAGACACACACACCTTCTTCCAAGCTTCCGAAGGAGTATATAGCAGCAGTGTAGACAAGAAGGGTGTCCCATACACTACGGACACTGGGAATTACTGGTTAGAATAAGAGGGTAAAAAGGAGACCCACTCCAGCGAGGTACTATAAAAACAAATTTATTTAAGGACATTTTAATAAATTTGTTTTTATAGTACCTCTGTACTGTTGGAGGCTTGCTGTACGCCATTGTTTGGTCTTCCGGGCGACAGTTGAGGTCCCGGTCTGTGTAACTAGGCACATCGTGGTGCCGCTCTGTTTGTAAGTATTCTACCTGCCTGCTACCTTAGCGTGTGCCGGTTAGTGACGATATCACCCTATGTTTGGCGCCTTCTTATCTCCACTGTAGATCTCCTCTAGTGTATTCAGTGTCCACTACAGTCCTGAAGGACTCATCTGATCTCTGCTGTAAGGACAGCACCCCAAAAAGCCCTTTTTAGGGCTAGAACATCAGTCTGCTTTTTTTTCCCTGTGTAATCTAATTGCAGTTGGCTACCTGCCAGCGTGTGTCAGGCTCACAGCGTATACTGTGCCCACTTGCCCAGTGCCACCACTCATATCTGGTGTAACAGTAGTGTACATTTTAAAAAAAACAACACTTTTTTGACTGTGAAATAATAGCAGACAGCTGCCAGTACCCAAGATGGCCGCCAATAAGGCAGATGGGGAGGGTTAGAGAGCTGTTTTGGGGGGGATCAGGGAGGTTGGGGGCTAAGGGGGGATGCTACACCACAGCATATGTAAATATGCTAAAAAAAATAAAATAATTAAAAACCTTTTATTTTAGTACTGGCAGACTTTCTGCCAGTACTTAAGATGGCAGGGACAATTGTGTGGTGGGGGAGGGAAGGGAGCTGTTTGGGAGGGATCAGGGGGTCTGATGTGTCAGGTGGGTGGCTGATCTCTACACTAAAGCTAAAATTAACCCTGCAAGCTCCCTACAAACTACCTAATTAACCCCTTCACTGCTAGCCATAATACACGTGTGATGTGCAGCAGCATTTAGCGGCCTTCTAATTACCAGAAAGCAACGCCAAAGTCATATATGTCTGCTATTTCTGAACAAAGGGGATCCCAGAGAAGCATTTACAACCATTTGTGCCATAATTGCACAAGCTGTTTGTTAATCATTTCAGTGAGAAACCTAAAATTGCGAAAAAAATTAAGTTTTTTTTAAATTTGATCGCATTTGGCGGTGTAATGGTGTTATGAAATATACCAAAATGGGCCTAGATCAATACTTTGGGTTGTCTACTACACTACACTTAAGCTAAAATTAATTCTACAAGCTGCCTACATGCTCCCTAATTAACCCCTTCACTGCTGGCATAAAACACGTGTGGTGCGCAGTGGCATTTAGCAGCCTTCTAATTACCAAAAAGCAACGCCAAAGCCATATAAGTCTGCTATTTCTGAACAAAGGGGATCCCAGAGAAGCATTTACAACTATTTATGCCATAATTGCATAAGTTGTTTGTAAATAATTTCTGTGAGAAACCTAAAGTTTGTGAAAAAGTGAACAATTTTTTTTTTATTTGATCTCATTTGGCGGTGAAATGGTGGCATGAAATATACCAAAATGGGCCTAGATCAATACTTTGGGTTGTCTACTACACTACACTTAAGCTAAAATTAACTCTACAAGCTGCCTACATGCTCCCTACTTAACCCCTTCACTGCTGGGCATAAAACACGTGTGGTGCGCAGTGGCATTTAGCAGCCTTCTAATTACAAAAAAGCAAGCCAAAGCCATATAAGTCTGCTATAATGGCATGTCTGGCACACAGTGTTGGGGCAAGGGTCCATCTGACCACTGATACCTGGTCTGCAAAGCATGGTCAGGGCAGGTATATCACCTACACTGCGCACTGTGAAGCGGGCGTAACCCTTACACTACCTGATCGATACAACATCATACCTGATGTTTTAAAGCACGTTATATCAAACAATTTAGGAATGTTAGATGATTTATGCCCTTTATGGATTAAAACCAGACTCTGCATCAACTATGTAATTTTTTGCCATGGATCCCCCTCCGGCATGCCACAGTCCAGGTGTTAGTCCCCTTGAAACAACTTTTCCATCACTATTGTGGCCAGAAAGAGTCCCTGTGGGTTTTAAAATTCACCTGCCTATTGAAGTCTATGGCGGTTCGCCCAGTTCGCCCGTTCGTGAACTTTTGCGGAAGTTTGCGTCCGCCGTTCGCGAACCCAAATTTTTAGGTTCGCGACATCACTAATCTCTATGTTAAAGCCCTTTGCATTTTTTTTTTATCAACTGAGACCTCATAACTTTGAGCCCTTATAACATTTTTAAACAATATTTCTTTTTTAAACACAAATTTTATCTTGAGAAATGTTTATATTGCTATATAGTGTTCTTTATGTGAAACAAGGACTCCTACATTGCAACACAAGATTAAAAAAATCCCAAAGATTTCTTGTGATTTTTCTCCATGCGGGCAAGGAATATCAGGCCCCTTGACATTAGTAGGTGATTATAATAAAAATGTGAATACCATATTTAATATCCTTAATGCATTTAGACAATGCACCAAACACACATAATACTTTTCTTTTTCATATCAGGGGGTTTCATGTCCCTATTCCTCCCCTATAAAAATGGCAATGACTTGTTCATTAGGTAAATGCTTTGGTTGTCTAAAAGAGATCAAACAACCTATAACCCACTTTGATGTTGGTTCAAATACACAGGTAACTATCAGATGAACTCTTTGGCAAGCACAATCCCATATGGGGGATAGTAACATAAGATAGCATTGCCCCTTTCTTACTTTTTAAAATTCATACAAAATACATACAACATGATATCCCTAGTTTGGAAGAGGAGATCTCTCTTATTTAACCAAACTGCCATGTGTTCTTTCAGCTGCAAAGCAAATTACATGGGAATGACAAATAACTCCTAGCATTAGCCCTGTTTTAGGTCGTATAAGGAATCTGAAAAATCTCCCATACAGTCATCTGTGAAAAGTGGCCCCAACATTCAAATAGGTTTAACAGGTTTAATTTTCTTATTGGTGTCATGTGGTTATTTGGCAGAAACTACTTACAATATTTTATTTATCCAGATTTTGTCTTCTTCTACTGTAGTGTCCACCCCTTTCCTCTTCCCCTGAATACTGACAGTTTAATTTAGCCTGATTTCTGAAGCAGGCAAAGTGTACATTTGCACACTCTCCTAATAATGTAAACTGTGGATTGCGTAGAGGAACAGAATGTGATCAATATTAACTTTACATCACTATTGGTTCTTTTTTTTTTTTTTTTTTTTATTATTAGTTTCTTTTATTGAAGAAATTTGAACTTGTTACAGGCATAAGAAAACAGTATGTCTCTTAGGGTTACAACACTCCCCAGAGACATTTACAAACATAAAAGGTATTATTGGTACAGAACAAGACCCCATTAGGCCCAGATACAGGCAACATTAAGGTGAGCCGCTGGCTATCAGATTATCCCCACTCGTCTCACTACCAACCAAGATTTAACTTACATTTTGGGCCACTTGACTTGCCGTGGCTAAATTATCTAGCTCCAGTGGAATCTCCTTAGGACCATAACAGGCTCTACCCCGTTGAGCTCTTTGCCAATTCAGCCCCCTCTATATCAACTCGGTTTCCATTCCTATCCTGGGGACCTTATCTATCTACTATAGAGACCGCTCTGAGTGTGGAGTCTAGAGAGTTGGGTATGGTGCACTCTAGATTAGTATTAACGAGGTTATGATGGATATTAACTTATGGGGCCTGATTTTAATGTGGGAACAAGAATAAAAATTTTGGAATGATTCTCATTACCTCTCACCACCGATGCTTTAGCACTTGACCTAGGCAGGTGGAGCTGAAAGAGAAACAGGGGGGGGGGGGTGCAGGATTGGAAGGTAAAGGAGTCTGGGAGGGGATAAGATAGGGGAGAACACGGACAAGCTCCCTAAGTGGGAGGACTCACAGCCAGACATTTCAGGGCTAGGTGTGCCTAATTATGCAGGAGACATATTAATGGCCACCTGATGAATCCTGTTTTGAGCCCAAAGGTCCCAAATTTGCCAATATGACTCAATTTTGTTTAGGTGGAAATAGAATCCCTTCTCCATCGCCGCATAGGTTTCTATGATCTGTATAACTCCTGTAAAGTTAGGAGGGCTTGCCTGTTTCCACATTCTGGCTATTGAGAGTTTTGTAGCAGCGAATATGAAAATAGCCAATTGTTTCTGGATTCTGGGCATTTTTGATGGAAAAATGTTCAGAAGAGCCACTTTAGGGACTTTCGGGATAGATATCCCAGTTGAGTCACATAACTGAAAGATTCCTCTCCACAGCTGTTTCAGGGCTGGGCATGCCCACCATACATGGAGATCTGAACCCACCTGACCACAACCTCTCCAGCACAGAGGTGAGTGAGGAGGGGCCATCTGAGCCAATCTTTGTGGGGTATAGTGCCATCTAAGGCAGATTTTGACATACAACTCCAACGAGTTGGCACAATGTAGTGTCTTTTTGGTAAGCAAAAACGCATGGGACCATATTTCTCCAGTGGCCTGGATTCTCAGTTCCCGTTCCCATGCCTTTAACTGCCACACCTCTCCTGCACAAATGTCTTTCATTATGCAAGAGTAGTGAACTGACAGTGGCTTTGATAGGGATTGACCAGATTTGCACTTCTTCTCCCACGCCGTTAAGTCCCTTAGGCCTGTTACTGGGAAACCCCAACTGGATAGAAACTTGTGCAGCCTGAATCTTTCAAACTGAAACCATGGGGGGGTGGAGATGACCTCTCCATTGTGTTTCGGTTCTGCCAGCTGTAAAACATTTTGTTGGTATAAATCAGAGACTCTCGCTAGTCCCCACTGTCGCCAGTGGGAATCCTGGAGTCCTCTTAACAGGCCAGGGATCGAATGTATTGGGGAGGGGTGCGGTGCTATTTCCGTGTGGTGTCTGATGGTTTTCCAGCAGTCGAGTGCTTGTTTAACTACAGGGTTCTGAATAATAGTACTATCAGTTTTGTAGTCGGGGATCCAAGGGAGGTCCCTAAGGGTGACACCTGGTGGGAGGGAGAACTGTTCCACTCTCTTCCATCCCTGTGTCAAGTCATTCGTCTCCCAATAGGAGATGTGGGTCAATCTTGCTGCCTCATAATAGATTGTGATGTCGGGGAGTGAAACCCCTCCCATACAGTAGGGCCTCTGCAGCGTCTTTCTGGAGATTCTAGGCTTTTTCCCTTGCCAGATATATCTGGCCAATAAAGCATTACATTTTTCCAATAATGAGCAGGGAAGGTTACTATTGGTTCTTTTATAATTGGATCGGTCTTTGGAAATAGAAAACTAGTTTGTTATTGAAGTTATTAATTTTATGTCACATATACTGATTTTAAACCACATATTACTGATTTAACATAAAATTATATTTACTGTCCATTTAAGTTAGACACAAACATTTTATTTTGCAAACACAGACACACATATTTGCACATAGAGGCAAACACTCATTAGTACACATATAAACATGCTTGCACACATGCACATTTGCAAATACTCACACACATTAATTAGTACAAAGTAATGTAATTTACTCATACATGCATACAGACACACTGAGCTAGATAACAAGTGGCAAGCTAACTTTTGCATGAAAGCGATATCATATTTTTCTGCTTTTTGCACACAACAGAAATAACATGAATATTAAAAGTAAATGCGTTCACTCAAGCGCAATCGGGATTTGCGCTCATCAGTATAGAGTGATTGAAGAGCGCATGTAAAGGGTAGTGAGTTAAAAAAAAGTTGCATTAACCACAACATATATGAATTTAAAAGTACAGTTACACTCATAAACACTATCTTATAAAAAAAAATACTTAATAAAAAAAATCATTAAAAAGTTATAAAGGCTCCAAGATAAAGTATATGGTATTAGGTGTTTGACCAAAAAACATGGCTGTAACATGGAGATGGATAATACTGTTTTATCTAGCTCATTGCAGATGCAAGAAAAGAATTGTTCAGACGTGTATTTTTATCTGAATGTGCAGACGGATTTAGTCCATGTATGGAATCACAGTTTAAAGCACTGGAAAAATTGTTGATCTCTGATTTAAGACTAAAATGGGACATTGAGGAATTTGAACACTTTGTACATCTAAACAGTAATGTAATTTACTCATACATGCATACAGACACACTGAGCTAGATAACAAGTGACGAATGATGGTTCTTTTAAATGACGTCATCCAAGATGGCGTCCCTCGAATTCCGATTGGCTGATAGGATTCTATCAGCCAATTGGAATTAAGGTAGGAATATTCTGATTGGCTGATGGAATCAGCCAATCAGAATCAAGTTCAATCCGATTGGCTGATCCAATCAGCCAATCGGATTGAACTTGATTCTGATTGGCTGATTCCATCAGCCAATCAGAATATTCCTACCTTAATTCCGATTGGCTGATAGAATCCTATCAGCCAATCGGAATTTGAGGGACGCCATCTTGGATGACGTCATTTAAAAGAACCGTCATTCGTCGTTCAGTCGTCGGCCAGGATGGATGTTCCACGTCGGAGGTCTTCAGGATGCTGCCGCTCCGCTCCAGATGGATGTCGATAGAAGATGCCGCCTGGATGAAGACTTCAATCGGATGGAAGACCTCTTCTGCCCCGCTTGGATGAAGACTTCTACCGGATCATGGACATCTTCAGCCCCCCGCTTGGGCTTGGATCAGGACATCGGAGGAGCTCTTCAGGACGGATCGGTGAACCTGGTATGGTGAAGATAAGGTAGGAAGATCTTCAGGGGCTTAGTGTTAGGTTTATTTAAGGGGGGTTTGGGTTAGATTAGGGGTATGTGGGTGGTGGGTTGTAATGTTGGGGGGGGGTATTGTATGTTTTTTTTACAGGCAAAAGAGCTGAACTTCTTGGGGCATGCCCCGCAAAGGGCCCTGTTCAGGGCTGGTAAGGTAAAAGAGCTTTTAACTTTAGTAATTTAGAATAGGGTAGGGCATTTTTTATTTTGGGGGGCTTTGTTATTTTATTAGGGGGCTTAGAGTAGGTGTAATTAGTTTAAAATTGTTGTAATATTTTTCTTATGTTTGTAAATATTTTTTTATTTTTTGTAACTTAGTTCTTTTTTATTTTTTGTACTTTAGTTAGTTTATTTCATTGTAGTTATTTGTAGATATTGTATTTAATTAATGTATTGATAGTGTAGTGTTAGGTTTAATTGTAGGTAATTGTAGGTATTTTATTTAATTAATTTAATGATAGTATAGTGTTAGGTTTAATTGTAACTTAGGTTAGGATTTATTTTACAGGTAGTTTTGTAATTATTTTAACTAGGTAACTATTAAATAGTTCTTAACTATTTAATAGCTATTGTACCTGGTTAAAATAATTACAAAGTTGCCTGTAAAATAAATATTAATCCTAAAATAGCTACAATGTAATTATAATTTTTATTGTAGCTATATTAGGATTTATTTTACAGGTAAGTATTTAGCTTTAAATAGGAATAATTTATTTAATAAGAGTTAATTAATTTAGTTAGATTAAAATTATATTTAATTTAGGGGGGTGTTAGTGTTAGGGTTAGACTTAGCTTTAGGGGTTAATACATTTATTAGAATAGCGGTGAGATCCGGTCGGCAGATTAGGGGTTAATAATTGAAGTTAGGTGTCGGCGATGTTAGGGAGGGCAGATTAGGGGTTAATACTATTTATTATAGGGTTAGTGAGGCGGATTAGGGGTTAATAACTTTATTATAGTAGCGGTGCGGTCTGCTCGGCAGATTAGGGGTTAATAAGTGTAGGCAGGTGGAGGCGACGTTGAGGGGGGCAGATTAGGGGTTAATAAATATAATATAGGGGTCGGCGGTGTTAGGGGCAGCAGATTAGGGGTACATAGGGATAACGTAGTTGGCGGTCGGCAGATTAGGGGTTAAAAAAATGTAATCGAGTTGCGGCGATGTGGGGGGACCTCGGTTTAGGGGTACATAGGTAGTTTATGGGTGTTAGTGTACTTTAGAGTACAGTAGTTAAGAGCTTTATAAACCGGCGTTAGCCCAGAAAGCTCTTAACTACTGACTTTTTTTCTGCGGCTGGAGTTTTGTCGTTAGATTTCTAACGCTCACTTCAGACACGACTCTAAATACCAGAGTTAGAAAGATCCCATTGAAAAGATAGGATACGCAATTGATGTAAGGGGATCTGCGGTATGGAAAAGTCGCGGCTGAAAAGTGAGCGTTAGACCCTTTTTTGAGTGACTCCAAATACCGGAGGTAGCCTAAAACCAGCGTTAGGAGCCTCTAACGCTGGTTTTCACGGCTAACGCCAAACTCCAAATCTAGGCCTATGTGTGTAACATAAGGAGTTAATGGGTTAATGACTGGTCACTCCTTTATTAGGAGACACTATTGGTATTATTTGTTGTCTATGAGTAAGCGCCGCTAGAGGGCAAGAAACGCGTCAGTCTTTTTGTCCATGCCTTGTACCTTTACCTGTGTTTTGTTGGAATAAATGTGCTATCCGACATCCTTTTTTGTACATTCTTTTAGCACTTCCCAGAGTTCTTCTTTAAATTTATGTTGTCTTTTATTTCTTTCTCTGTCCAGGTGATTCCGTACTGCCTTTATAATATTCAGGTCTGGATTCTGTTGAGGCCAGTACATGACTGTCATTGTTTTACCAGCTGTTTTTTTCTCCAAATATAATTTCACTGCATTATCAGTATGCTTGGTATCATTATCATGCTGAAAAATAAAACCATTCCCTATCAGGTGCTTTCCAGAAGCCAACACCACTGGCAGAAATGCAGCCCCAAACCAGGACAGACCCTCCATGTTCCACTGAAGGCCACAAGCACTCATTCTAACATCTATCTTCAACTCTTCTTCTCACATATTGTCGACGATTGGATACAAAAGTTTCAAACTTGGATTTGTTACTCCATAATACTCTTTTCCCCTGATCTTTATTTCAATCTTTGTGAGCTTTTGCATATCTTAGCCTTTTCACCCTGTCCCCCTTCTGAAAAAATAGTTTCTTAACTGCTAATCTTCCACAAAGACCATTCCTGCTTTTTCGGACTGTAGAAGGGTCAACTTTGCATCCGATGACGCTGCCAGATGCTGGGCCAGGTCCTTACTGTACTTCTTCTGGTCTCTCAAAGAAGGAATTCTGAGAAACTTGTCAACAGATTTTGAATTGGCCTTCCAGTCCTTTTATTTTGTGCTTGACCTCTCCTGATTCTTTACATTTATTTATAACAGCTTGAATACCACATCTTGAGTATCCAGTTTGCTGATTTCCATTTGAGAGTGGCCTTGCTGACACAAAAGTATGAATTTATGTCTTTCAAATTCTGTGATCTTTGGCATTTTGAATGAAATTATGTGATTGAACGTTGGACTCATTAGCAAGCTTCAAATTAATTAAACTCATACCACATATGTATGTAAAGCATGTCTTGCACAAACCTGGTGTAATATACCTTTTTGTAGTAAAAGTGTCCAGCACCCTGTCTGTTAGGTGCACTTTATAGGGTGGTTGCACTCCCCCTATATATGTCAAATACAGCAAACAAACAGCTCCTCTTCTAAATATATCCAAGTATATTAATATATATTATACCAGACATATTAAATTTAAACTAACCTATAGTGAAGAATCTATTGCCTTTCTCGACAAAACAATATTGAAGGAAGGGGTGAATCTTAAATCCCACCTTAATATGAATGATAGTGATAGAAATAGTTTACTACGATATGAGAGTGCTCTTACCCTTATAAATCGCTTACCGAAAAGTCAGTTAATGCGTGTGAAGAAAATTGTATCTGATGAACCAACATCTGAGATTAGATTGAAAGAGATGGGGGACTTATTTATGATACAGGGTTCCCCCGAATTCCTGATTAAACAACAGATAGAGGAAATTAGGAGGTTACCCAGTGACTCATTAAAAACTAACCATAAGGGGAAAAGTAAAAAAGATAGATTGGTATTTATTTCTAAATACAATCCATTAAGTGGACAAATAATAAAGAGTATTAATAAACATAGGCATATCTTGAAAGATTTGAATCCACACATTTAAGTAAATCAAACTTGGATATATTAAGAAGAGGTGCTGTTTGTTTGCTGTACAAATATAGGTTTTAGTAATGACATTAATTAGGATTCCATTCCATTAAGTTTAAAAAGAGCCAGGTTCCTGCTATTGCTCAAGTGTAAGAGGAGGTCACACTAAATACTTTCTACTTTGGCCTATAGAAGCTGTTTTTTTCCAGATTGTTTTCTGTTTTTTAATACTGCATACAAATAACCTGTATTTTCTGGTCATTATACCATTGCTAAAACAACAAATCTAATGGTGACTTTTGCACAGTACTGTGTGTGTATGTATATATATATATATATATATATATATATATATATATATATATATAAAGTAATGAAGAGTGCACTCGCCAGGACTTTTCAAAGTTTTATTCCAAATATGTGAACGTTTTCGGGGGATTAGCCCCTTCCTCAGACATACAAAAAACAATATTGTTTTTTGTATGTCTGAGGAAGGGGCTAATCCCCCGAAAACGTTCACATATTTGGAATAAAACTTTGAAAAGTCCTGGCTAGTACACTCTTCATTACTTTCTATTTACCTATCTGTTGCACCCTGGGCATGTGATTTGGATTTCTGGAGTGCTTGTCTACTTTGAACTTTATATATATATATATATATATATATATATATATATATATATAGGTGTAAGGAAGGCACTCTCTGGATTTAAATATGGGAAATTTCTTTAATCCCTTAAATTATGTGACGTTTCCGGGGTTCATCCCTGTTTTTAAGGGTATAATGAAATTTCCCATATTTAAATAGTGATGTTGCGAATAGTTCGCCGGAGAATAGTTCTCGGCAAACATAGCTTGTTCGCGTTCGCCGCGGCGGGCGAACATATGCGATGTTCAATCTGCCCCCTATTCGTCATCATTGAGTAAACTTTGACCCTGTATCTCACAGTCTGCAGACACATTTCAGCCAATCAGCAGCAGACACTCCCTCCCAGACCCTCCCAGCTCCTGGACAGCAGCCATTTTAGATTCATTCTGATCCTGCATTCTAAGTGAGAGGAGGGATAGTGTAGCTGCTGCTGATTTTATAGGGAAATTGATAGCTAGGCTAGTGTATTCAGTGTCCACTACAGTCCTGAAGGACTCATCTGATCTCTGCTGTAAGGACAGCACCCCAAAAAGCCCTGTTTAGGGCTAGAACATCTTTTTTTTTTTTGCCTGTGTAATTTTGACTGTGAAACATCAGTCTGCTAGTGTAATCTAATTGCATTTGCCTGCCTGCAGTGCTACCACTCATATCTGTTGTAACAGTAGTGTAAATTTTGTAAAAAAAAACTTTTTTGACTGTGAAACATCAGTCTGCTAGTGTAATCTAATAACAGTTGCCTGCCTGCCAGCGTGTGTGCCAGGCCCACTTGCCAACTAGTGCCACCACTCATATCTGTTGTAACAGTAGTGTAATTTTTTAAAAAAAAACTTTTTTGACTGTGAAACATCAGTCTGATAATGTAATCTAATTACAGTTGTCTGCCTGCCAGCGTGTGTGCCAGGCCCACTTGCTAAGTGCCACCACTCATATCTGTTGTAACAGTAGTGTAAATTTTTTTAAAAAAAAACTTTTTTGACTGTGAAACATCAGTCTGCTAGTGTAATCTAATTGCAGTTGCCTGCCTGCCAGCGTGTGTTCCAGGCCCACTTGCCAACTAGTACCACCACTCATATCTGTTGTAACAGTAGTGTAAATTTAAAAAAAAAAAAACTTTTTTGACTGTGAAACATCAGTCTGCTAGTGTAATCTATAAGCAGTTGCCTGCCTGCCAGCGTGTGTGCCAGGCCCACTTGCCAACTAGTGCCACCACTCATATCTTTTGTAACAGTAGTGTAAATTTAAAAAAAAAACTTTTTTGACTGTGAAACATCAGTCTGCTAGTGTAATCTAATTGCAGTTGCCTGCCTGCCTGCCTGCCAGCGTGTGTGCCAGGCCCACTTGCCAACTAGTGCCACCACTCATATCTGTTGTAACAGTAGTGTAAAACATTTTTTAAAAAAACTTTTTTGACTGTGAAACATCAGTCTGCTAGTGTAATCTAATTGCAGTTGCCTGCCTGCCAGCGTGTGTGCCAGGCCCACTTGCCAACTAGTGCCACCACTCATATCTGTTGTAACAGTAGTGTAAAATTTTTTTAAAAAACTTTTTTGACTGTGAAACATCAGTCTGCTAGTGTAATCTAATAACAGTTGCCTGCCTGCCAGCGTGTGTGCCAGGCCCACTTGCCAACTAGTGCCACCACTCATATCTGTTGTAACAGTAGTGTAAATTTTTTTAAAAAAAACTTTTTTGACTGTGAAACATCAGTCTGCTAATGTAATCTAATTACAGTTGCCTGCCTGCCAGCGTGTGTGCCAGGCCCACTTGCTAAGTGCCACCACTCATATCTGTTGTAACAGTAGTGTAAATTTAAAAAAAAAAAACTTTTTTGACTGTGAAACATCAGTCTGCTAGTATAATCTAATTGCAGTTGCCTGCCTTCCAGTGTGTGTGCCAGGCTCACTTGCCAACTAGTGCCACCACTCATGTCTGTTGTAACAGTAGTGTAAATTTAAAAAAAAAAACTTTTTTGACTGTGAAACATCAGTCTGCTAGTGTAATCTAATAGCAGTTGCCACCTGCCAGCGTGTGTGCCAGGCCCACTTGCCAACTAGTGCCACCACTCATATCTGTTGTAACAGTAGTGTAAATTTTTTTAAAAAAGTGATTGCACGCGCAGTGACATCAGTGAGGACAAGGAACGGGACATGGCTAGCTTGGTATCCAACCTTGCGCAAATGGGGAGTTTGCGGTTGTGCAAATGGACTGTTTGCGGTTGTTTGCGGTGCGTTAAACGGGGAGTTTGGTCTGTCACTGTGAAGCGGGCGTAACCCTTACACTACATGAACGATACAACATCATACCTGATGTTTTAAAGCACGTTATTCCAAACAATTTAGGAATTTTAGGTGATTTATGCCCTTTATGGATTAAAAACAGATTCTGCATCAACTATGTAATTTTCCATGGGAGTTTTGACATGGATCCCCCTCCGGCATGCCACAGTCCAGGTGTTAGTCCCCTTGAAACAACTTTTCCATCACTTTTGTGGCCAGAAAGAGTCCCTGTGGGTTTTAAAATCCGCCTGCCTATTGAAGTCAATAGTGGTTCGCCCGGTTCGCCCATTCGCAAACTTTTGCGGAAGTTCGCGTTCGCTGTTCGCGAACGCAAAATTTTAGGTTCGCGACATCACTATATTTAAATCCGGAGAGTGCCTTCCTTATTTGTAATATTGAACCATTTGCAGCTCACCCTGGTACAAAACGGTGACCGTGAGTGCTAGGCCACACTGGACTTCTAAATAGGTGCAGATATATATTTTACCAAAAAGCCATTACATATATATACAGTATATACAGTATATATATATATATATATATATATATATATATATATATATAAATATTTATTTAAGAATAAATATAACATATTCTGCTATGTGAAGAACATTGTAATGTAAAATATTCATATCTCAAATATTCATATCTCATGTTGGGTTAACTCATTTGAGAAAATGCGATTGGATTTTCACTCCATTGAAGTCTATAGGGGAATACGGTAACTTGTTAGCGATATTTGAAATTCGTTTTTTTGTGTGCAACGAGTTAGTGCTTATGCGAAAACTTTTAACTTGTAATACGCACTCTACTCAACACACGCAAAAAGCTTACTTATTTGAATCTATCCCATAATATGCAAGCACACTGCACACAGTATAAATACACCACACACACAGAAGAAACACTACACAGACATTACACATATACATAAGATGGCACATGCACATACTTGAATACAAGCTAGCACATAAAGACAAATATAAGAACAACAATGTTTAAATACAGGCATACCTCGTTTTATTAAATTTAGTTTTATTGCACTTCGTAGATATTGCACTTTTTAGAAATTGAAGGTTTGTGGCAACCCTGTCGAGCAAGTGCCATTTTCCAACATATATACACATACAGTTGTGCTCATAAGTTTACATACCCTGGCAGAATTTATGATTTTTTGGCCATTTTTCAGAGAATCTGAATGATAACACAAAAACTTTTCTTTCACTCATGGTTAGTGTTTGGCTGAAGCCATTTATTATCAATCAACTGTGTTTACTCTTTTTAAATCATAATTACAACAGAAACTACCCAAATAACCCTGATCAAAAGTTTACATATCCTGGTGATTTTGGCCTGATAACATGCACACAAGTTGACACAAAGAGGTTTGAATGGCCATTAAAGGTAACCGTCCTCACCTGTGATATGTTTGCTTGTAATTAGTGTGTGTGTGTATAAAAGGTCAATGAGTTTCTGGACTCTGTATCATGGGGAAAGCAAAAGAAGTGTCAAAGGATCTGCGGGAAAAGGTAGCTGAACTGTATAAAACAGGAAAGGAATATAAAAATATATCCAAAGAATTGAGAATGCAAATCAACAGTGTTCAAACTCTAATCAAGAAGTGGAAAATGAGGGGTTCTGTTTGATAACATACTGCATTCATCTTGCCATCAAGTCTGACCTAATTTCCTGTGCCTTTGAAGCTCACACAACACCAAAACATCCACCTCCGTGTTTCACAGTAGGAATGGTGTACCTTTTATCATAGGCCTTGTTGACTCCTCTCCAAATGTAGCATTTATGGTTGTGGCCAAAAAACTCAATTTTGGTCTCATCACTCCAAATGACTTTGTGCCAGAAGGTTTGAGGCTTGTCTCTGTGATGTAAGTGGATACTTTGTGGCATTTGCGTAGTAATGGCTTTTTTCTGGCGTCTCGACCATGCAGCCCATCTTTCTTCAAGTGCCTCCTTATTGTGCATCTTGAAATAGCCACACCACATATTTTTATAGAGTCCTGTATTTCATCTGAAGTTCTTTGTGGGTTTGTCTTTGCATCCCGAACAATTTTCCTGGCAATTTTAGTTGGTCTACCTGACCGTGGTTTGGTTTCAACAGAACCCCTCATTTTCCACTTCTTGATTAGAGTTTGAACACTGCTGATTTGCATTCTCAATTCCTTGGATAACTTTTTATATCCCTTTCCTGTTTTATACAGTTCAACTACCTTTTCCCGCAGATCCTTTGACAATTCTTTTGCTTTCCCCATGACTCAGAATCCAGAATTGTCAGTGCAGCACTGGATGAAAGATGCAAGGGTCTGTCAGGAGTCCAGAAACTCATTGACCTTTTATACACACACACTAATTACAAGAAAATATATCACAGGTGGGGATGGTTACCTTTAATAGCCATTCAAACCCCTTTGTGTCAACTTGTGTGTATGTTATCAGGCCAAAATCACCAGGGTATGTAAACTTTTGATCAGGGTCATTTGGGTAGTTTCTGTTGTCATTATGATTTAAAAAGAGTAAACACAGTTGATTGATAATAAATGGTTTCAGCCAAACATTAACCATGAGTGAAAGAAAAGTTTTTGTGTTATCATTCATATTCTCTGAAAATGGCCAAGAAATCATAAATTCTGCCAGGGTATGTAAACTTATGAGCACAACTGTATAAACACATAAATACACATGAATACACACACACATATATATATATTTTGTATATATGTTACAGCTAAAGTGCAGAAATCAGTTATTCTGCAGATTATCTAGATAATGTGCAGATTAACTAGGGTGATCCGTTAAAGTGCAGAAAAATTGTTTCATTTCTCAAATTACCTAGATAATCTGCACATTACCTACTATTTCTGCACTTTAGCTGTAACACATATATATATATATATATATAATATATATATGTATATATATATATATATATATATATATATATATATATATATATATATATATTGTATATATGCACACCTATATCTGAGGTATGCCTGTATATACTCAAAGCTCTATCACCTTATTTTATTGATTAAAGTATCAACAAACAGGCTGCTTCACCTGGTGACCTATTTTTTATTCCTAAGGGAATTGCTCATATTAAACACAGATAAACTAGAATGGAAAAAAAGAGTTCTTTTTAAGTAGCCTGGCCTCTGCACAAATTGTGTACGGCCCACAGATGGCCTTACTAAGCTGTTCAAAAATGTTACTTTGCAGGTAATATGTTACTGTCACGTTGCCGCGCTGCTGCTTACTATGGCTGTTGCCATAGACATGGCGGTGGTGACTTGTTGCAATGGCAGTTGCCATAGATGCGGCAGTGGTTCAGAGCGTGTGGTGATGATGTCATCACCACACGCTGTCTTTCTCTCCTGGATGCCGCTCATGATTGCACCTGTGTGTCCCCCTTGGTGCCAATCTGCGCCTATTATTATTATCAGGTATTTGTAGAGCGCCAACAGGTTTCGCAGCGCTATGAACATAGGTGGTATATAAAAACAATTACAGGAATCAAATGGGGAGAGAGGTTTCTGCCGAGAGTTGCACTGTTGTAGTCAGCTCTTATGAAGATGAACTACAAACAGCTGGGCTCATAGGCTTACATGCTATGGGGTTTTAGGGGATAGCAGTGGAGATAGGAAGGTTAGTGTAGGTTGTAAGCATCCCTGAATAGAAGAGTCTTAAGGGAGCACTTGAAGATTTTAAAACTAGGGGAGATTCTTGTGGAGCGAGGCAGAGAGTTCCATAAGATAAGAGCCAATCTGGAGAAATCTTGAAGACTGGAATGTGAGGATGTAACAAGAGAGGAGGAGAGTAGGAGGTCATGAGCGGAGTGAAGGGAATGGGAGGGAGAGTATCTGGAGACAAAGTCTGAGATGTAGGGGGGAGCAGTGCAATTGAGGGCTTTGTGTGTCAGAGTGAGAATTTTTTGTTTAATCCTGGAGGCAAGAGGAAGCCAGTGAAGGGATTGACAGAGAGGTGCGGCAGATGAAGAGCGACGTGCAAGGAAGATGAGCCTAGCAGAGTGTGAAAGCTGATGTAAATCAGCAACTTAAGTGGATGAGTCTAGCTAAGGAATTCATGATAGATTGGAGGGGAAGGCAATATTTAGGAAGGCTGTTTATGACAAGGTTGCAGTAGTCAATCAATGAGGGAGTGAATTAGTATTTGATGTGTACAGCTGAAAGTGTTTGTATATGTTGGCTAAATGTTCAGAGTCCAGTGTGACACTAAGACAGCAGGCATTTGATGAGGTGTTGAGAATAGAGTCTCCTTCAGTAAAAATAATATCAGGTGTGGGGTTTCTAGGAGGGGGGGGGGTAAAAAGCAGCTGAGTTCTAGACAGATTTAGCTGGAAGTATTGTAAAGACATCTAAGAGGAAGTCATAGAGAGACAATTGGTAATCTGGTTGAGTAAAGAGTGAGAGATATCAGGAGCAGAAAGATAGATTTGGGTATCATCAGCATATAAGTGCTAGTGGAACTGAAAGAAAGTTTCCTAAGAGAGAATGCCCTGTGTCACTCTTATTGAAAGTGGTAAAGGATCCGAAGATATACCTTTAGGTTTGAGAGAGGGCTGTCTCAGATGCCAAAAGAATATACAATTTGTAAAAGGAGATGATGGTCAACACTGATTGTGTTGAAAGCAGTAGATCGATCTAGAAGAATAAGAAAAAAATGGTGGCCCTTTCCTTTAATTTTTAGCAGATCCATTTTTTCTTTAATAAGATTTCTTTTGAGTGTTTAGGATGAAAACTAAATCCCCTAAATCCTACTGTCCTTGGCATCATGTTTGTGTCTAATTTTCTGTATATTTTTTTAGTGACAACAACTTTTGGTAAAGGTATTGTTTAAGTTAATGGCACCCAATAGTTTTTCTATGGGGGGGCAGATCATTAATGGTGGAATTTGTTGGGAGCCATTATACAGTATACTCACACTTTTGCTTAATATAATGCCTCAAAATAAAATCAGAATATCTTCACATTTTAGTTAAAAATTGCATAGGAAATGTGTTACTTTTATTGAATTAAATGTTATTGTATATTCTAATAACATTTACAAAATTTTGTATAAATATACATGCTTATTTAGCTAATGCGACAAGTGGAACTGCTTTTTTTAAATACAAATGATACATTTTTTATGTTTGTTTTCTGCTAAATGGTGATGATGCCCACAAAAAACAAACAATTAAAAAAAAAACTTTTTAAGGGCCAAATGTGACTCCCACTCAAGCACACTAAAGGAGTGGCATATTTATCAAGCTCCGTATGGATGCCCTCTTCACAGCATTTTAGCACTGTACTACACCAAATGGTACAATGCCTTCCTAATGCACTCTACCATGTTATAATGTTGCACATGGTATACTTTATATGTATTTAAAGGCACAGGAAAACCCAAAATTTTATTTCATGATACGGATAGAACATACAATTTAAAAAAAACTTTCCAATTTATTTCTATTATCAAATATGCTTCGTTCTTTTGTAAATATTTGCTGAAGAAACAACATTGCACTACTGGCAGCTAGATGAACACATCTAGTTAGCAAATCACAAGAGACAAGTGTGTGCAGGCACCAATCAGCAACTAGCTTCCACTTGTTAAGGATATGTGCGTATTCTTTTTCAACAAGGTATACCAAGAGAACGAAACACATTTGAAAATAAAAGTTAATTTAAAAGTGACTTAAAATTCCATGCTCTATCTGAATCTTGCAGGTTTAATTTTGACTTCACTATCCCTTTAACATACAGCTGTACTACCTGAACAACAATTTGCCTTTATTTGAAGAAGGATATGTGTGTGCTATTTAGTTGATGATTGTATAAATAAATTGGTGATATACATCATTCATTTAAAAGAAAAAACACTACATGAGACAAACTTAAATCTATTATCCCATATTTGTAGTTCAGAGATTGTTTCCCCTTTGTTTATTGATCTTTTTGGTATGAAATATAAATGTTATACTGAATCATTGCATAGGGTGCAAATAAACCTTGATTTTCAACTGTTTGCTTGTTATGCTTTATAGTATAAAGAAAATAACAGCAAAACATGAAGAGGCCATATCACACTGTGCTTAATGATTTCAACTGACCTGGCATGACAAAGGGTAGAAAGCAGACAATATTCTGTGCTTTAGTTGCTGTCCTCTCTTGGCAACTTCATAGTAACTGTAACAGTTTTGTATACATTCTCTTTTTACAGTGAGCCACAGAACATTTATTTTACAAAATCCTAAATGTAACATTTCTGTGGTGACATTTTTCTTTGATATGCTGTTTGCTTGGCGTGGCTTTGGCCTGTGCGCATGCTAATTTGAGTGGCTGCCAAAAAATGATTATGGTGAAGAAACCTTTTGCAGTTTTATCCCTTACCTAATGTTAAAGGGAGGTAATGAAAAAAAATATCTACTATGCATAGAAAAATGACTAATGAATCGTATTTATTTATCATTTATGCATGAAATAAGTTAGTAGAAATAAGGAAGTGCTCAACTGGAGTGTTTGTAAATAAACTCACTGGCTGACAAGTCCACCAGCACTATTTGTGTATAATATTAGTGACCTGCTTCACAAGCATAAAAACAAATGTTTTTTCAACAGAAACATCACATGAATAAATAAAATGCCCCTTTTTAATTAGCCTCTGTGCATGACTTTACAATGTCACTAATTAGCATATAAAAGGACACCTTGGGTAGATTTAACAAGAAGCGGATGCTGCAATCTACCTTTGTAGTTTCCAGATTGCTGGAAAGAGGAATTATGAAGCAGCGGTCATAAGACTGCTGCTCCTAAACTCGTCCGAAACCTCTGAGGTGGCGGACACCAATCAGCCCGAGCAGATACGATCAGGTTGATTCACACCCCCTGCTAGCGGTAGATTGGCAGCAAATCTGCAGGAAGCATCATTGCATAAGCATTTCACTAGAAATGCTTGTGCAATGATTAATGCCGACAGCGTATGCTATCGGCATTTATCGATGTGCGGCGGACATGTTAATTCGGCCCCCTTGTAATTACAATATATTACAGAGAAAATTACTTTAGCAACCCATTAGTGGAGTAGGGTCATTCTGCATGGAATGTTAGGGTCCAGATAACAGGGTGTATAATATGTTACTAGAAAAACATTTATTTCTTCTTATTATTATGCCACTAACTAGCATATGAAAAGGACACCTTGTAATTACAATACATTTCTGTGGTGTTGCTATAGAATAACATATCAGCCATGTCTAAACATTTTTTAAACTAATTAACATCTTGCTCACTGCAATTGAATTTCAATAGTCAAATCTCATTCACAAATCTAGCCACAGTCATAATGTTGGTATAAAATGCATTATTTTCTGTTATTATAAGTTACATTTATTAGAGAAAAATATATAGCAAGGTTAGACTTGAGAAGTCAGCAGGAGGCTTTTCAAGTTCTGAGTATTAGAAAATCCCCCATTTTCAGAGCTAAATTAGAAGAAAAGCAAATAATGAAAGTACAGGTGAAACTCGAAAAATTAGAATATCGTGCAAAAGTTAATTTATTTCACTAATGCAACCTAAAAGGTGAAACTAATATATGAGATAGACTCATTACATACAAAGCAAGATAGTTCAAGTCGTAATTTGTCATAATTGTGATGATTATGGCTTACAGCTCATGAAAACCCCAAATCCACAATCTCAGAAAATTAGAATAGTACATGCAATTAATAAAACAAGGATTGTACATAGAACAATATTGGACCTCTGAAAAGTGTAAGCATGCATACTGTATGTACTCAGTACTTGGTTTGGGCCCCTTTTGCAATTACTGCCTCAATGAGGCATGGCATGGAAGCTATCAGCCTGTGGCACTGCTGAGGTGTTATGGAAGACCAGGATGCTTCAATAGCGGCCTTCAGCTCTTCTGCATTGTTCGGTCTCATGTCTCTCATCTTTCTCGTGGCAATGCCCCATAGATTCTCTATGGGGTTCAGGTCAGGCGAGTTTACTGGCCAATCAAGCACAGTAATCCCACGGTCATTGAACCAGGTTTTGGTGCTTTTGACAGTGTGGGCTGGAAAATGAAGTCAGCATTCCCATAGAGCTTGTCTGCGGAAGGAAGCATGAAGTGCTCTAAAATCACCTGGTAGATGGCTGTGTTGACCCTGGACTTAATGAAGCACAGTGGACCAACACCAACAGATGACATGGCTCCCCAAATCAACACAGACTGTGGAAACTTCACACTGGACTTCAAGCATCTTGCAGTGTGTGCCTCTCCATTCTTCCTCCATACTCGGGGTCCTTGGTTTCCAAATGAGATGCAAAATTTGCTCTCATCAGAAAAGATGACTTTGGACCACTGAGCAACAGACCAGGTCTGTTTTTCTTTAGCCCAGGTAAGACGCTTCTGACGTCGTTTGTTGTTCAGGAGTGGCTTGACAAGAGGGATACATCATTTGAAGCCCATGTCCAGGATCCGTCTGTGTGTGGTGGCTCTTGATGCACTGACTCCAGCCTCAGTCCACTCCTTGTGAAAGTCCCCAACACTTTTGAATGGCCTTTTCCTGACAATCCTCTCCAGGCTACGGTCATCCCTGCTGCTTGTGCACCTTTTTGTTCCACACTTTTCTCTTCCACATAACTTTCTATTAATATGCTTTGATACAGCACTTTGGGAACATCCAACTTCTTTTGCAATTACCTTTTGAGGCTTTCCCTCCTTATGGAGGGTGTCAATGATGGTTTTCTGCACAACTGTCAGGTCAGCAGTCTTTCCCATGATTGTGATTCCTACTGAACCAGACTGAGAGACCATTTAAAAGCTCAGGAACCCTTTGCAGGTGTTATGGCTTAAAGGGACATTAAACCCCAAAAAATGATTTCATGATTTAGATAGAGAATACAATTTTAAACAACTTTCTAATTTACTTCTATTATCTAATTTGCTTCATTCTCTTGATATTCTTTCCTGATAAGCATATCTAGATAGGCTCAGTAGCTTCTGATTGGTGGCTGCACATAGATGCCTCATGTGATTGGCTCACCAATGTGCATTGCTATTTATTTAACAAAGGGTATCTAAATATTGCAGCAAATTAGATAATAGATGTAAATGGGAATGTTGTTTAAAATTGTATTCTCAATCTGAATCGTGAAGGAAATTTTTTGGATTTAAGGGTCCTTTAATTAGCTGATCAGAGTGGGACACTTTGAGCCTAGAATATTGCGCCTTTTCACAATATTCTAATTTTCTGAGATTGTGGATTTGGGGTTTTCATGAGCTGTAAGCTATAATCATCACAATTATGACAAATCTCGGCTTGAACTATCTTGCTTTGTATGTAATGAGTCTATCTCATATATTAGTTTCACCTTTTAGGTTGCATTAGTGAAATAAATGAACTTTTGCACAATATTCTAATTTTTCGAGTTTCACCTGTATATTGCAAAGTTGTATCAAGTTGTATCATTAACTAAACATTTTATATAACAATATCAGGGCCAGATTACCAGTGGAGCACTATTTAACGCTCCTGCTTAAGCATTAACTTTTTGCAGGCGTCAAGTTGCACTCGTATTACAAGTTGAAAGTAAACTATTTTCGCTTGCATGCTAACCCAATGAGCTTAAAAAGATGAACTTAGAATATCACACGTGCTGTAAACTATTCCCCTATAGAAGTCAATGGAGTAAAAAAGTTGATAAAACTAACACCCTACTCACACGCAAACCCGATACCATATTCTCATGTGCACTAACCCGGCATGAAAATATGAATATTTTACATTCCAATGTTCTTCACATAACAGAATATGTTCTATTTATTGTTAAATACATATTTCTACATATATCTGATGCTAATTTGGTACATTATATATCTATACCTATATATATACAGTTTATAGATGATTATATATAGGTATAGATATATACAGATAAATATAGGAATATCTATTTATAAATACTTAAAACTTATTCTGCTATGGAATGAGACATATTTACAGTAAATACATATTTAAAACCATTATTAAATATGAATATTGCATGCTCTCATATGTTTTTTTTTTTCTTTTGTTTGTGTTTTTTACATTTCAAGAACCTCAATTTTAATGTAATATTATGGAGTATATCCCTTTATATTGTAAGACTGATCAATATGTAGATCCCCCATATTGAAATATACCGGCCGCTCTTGGGCCTAGATTTAGAGTTCGGCGGTAGCCGTCAAAACCAGCGTTAGAGGCTCCTAACGCTGGTTTTGGCCGCCCGCTGGTATTTGGAGTCAGTGATTAAAGGGTCTAACGCTCACTTTTCAGCCGCGACTTTTCCATACCGCAGATCCCCCTACGGCATTTGCGTAGCCTATCTTTTCAATGGGATCTTTCTAACGCCGGTATTTAGAGTCGTTTCTGAAGTGAGCGTTAGAGCTCTAACGACAAGATTCCAGCCGCCTGAAAATAGCAGGAGTTAAGAGCTTTCTGGCTAACGCCGGTTTATAAAGCTCTTAACTACTGTACCCTAAAGTACACTAACACTCATAAACTACCTATGTACCCCTAAACCGAGGTCCCCCCACACCGCCGCCACTCGATTAAAATTTTTAACCCCTAATCTGCCGACCGCCACCTACGTTATATTTATGTACCCCTAATCTGCTGCCCCTAACCCCGCCGACCCCTGTATTATATTTATTCACCCCTAACCTGCCCCCCACAACGTCGCCGCCAGCTACTTACAATAATTAACCCCTAATCTTCCGACCGCAAATCGCCGCCACCTACGTTATCCCTATGTACCCCTAATCTGCTGCCCCTAACACCGCCGACCCCTATATTATATTTATTAACCCCTAATCTGCCCCCCTCAACGTCGCCGACACCTGCCTACACTTATTAACCCCTAATCTGCCGAGCGGACCTGAGCGCTACTATAATAAAGTTATTAACCCCTAATCCGCCTCACTAACCCTATCATAAATAGTATTAACCCCTAATCTGCCCTCCCTAACATCGCCGACACCTACCTTCAATTATTAACCCCTAAACTTCCGATCGGAGCTCACCGCTATTCTAATAAATGGATTAACCCCTAAAGCTAAGTCTAACCCTAACACTAACACCCCCCCTAAGTTAAATATAATTTTTATCTAACGAAATAAATTAACTCTTATTAAATAAATTATTCCTATTTAAAGCTAAATACTTACCTGTAAAATAAATCCTAATATAGCTACAATATAAATTATAATTATATTATAGCTATTTTAGGATTAATATTTATTTTACAGGCAACTTTGTAATTATTTTAACCAGGTACAATAGCTATTAAATAGTTAAGAACTATTTAATAGTTACCTAGTTAAAATAATAACAAATTTACCTGTAAAATAAATCCTAACCTAAGTTATAATTAAACCTAACACTACACTATCAATAAATTAATTAAATAAACTACCTACAATTACCTACAATTAACCTAACACTACACTATCAATAAATAAATTAAACACAATTGCTACAAATAAATACAATTAAATAAACTATCTAAAGTACAAAAAATAAAAAAGAACTAAGTTACAAAAAATAAAAAAATATTTACCAACATAAGAAAAATATTACAACAATTTTAAACTAATTACACCTACTCTAAGCCCCCTAATAAAATAACAAAGCCCCCCAAAATAAAAAATTCCCTACCCTATTCTAAATTAAAAAAGTTACAAGCTCTTTTACCTTACCAGCCCTGAACAGGGCCCTTTGCGGGGCATGCCCCAAGAATTTCAGCTCTTTTGCCTGTAAAAGAATAAATACAATACCCCCCCCCCCAACATTACAACCCACCACCCACATACCCCTAATCTAACCCAAACCCCCCTTAAAGAAACCTAACACTAAGCCCCTGAAGATCTTCCTACCTTGTCTTCACCATACCAGGTATCACCGATCCGTCCTGGCTCCAAGATCTTCATCCAACCCAAGCGGGGGTTGGCGATCCATAATCCGGTGCTCCAAAGTCTTCCTCCTATCCGGCAAGAAGAGGACATCCGGACCGGCAAACATCTTCTCCAAGCGGCATCTTCGATCTTCTTCCATCCGGTGCGGAGCGGGTCCATCTTGAAGCAGGCGACGCGGATCCATCCTCTTCTTCCGATGTCTCCCGACTAATGACGGTTCCTTTAAGGGACGTCATCCAAGATGGCGTCCCTCGAATTCCGATTGGCTGATAGGATTCTATCAGACAATCGGAATTAAGGTAGGAATTTTCTGATTGGCTGATGGAATCAGCCAATCAGAATCAAGTTCAATCCGATTGGCTGATCCAATCAGCCAATCAGATTGAGCTCGCATTCTATTGGCTGTTCCGATCAGCCAATAGAATGCGAGCTCAATCTGATTGGCTGATGGGATCGGCCAATCGGATTGAACTTGATTCTGATTGGCTGATTCCATCAGCCAATCAGAAAATTCCTACCTTAATTCCGATTGGCTGATAGAATCCTATCAGCCAATCGGAATTCGAGGGACGCCATCTTGGATGACGTCCCATAAAGGAACCGTCATTAGTCGGGAGACATCGGAAGAAGAGGATGGATCCGCGTCGCCTGCTTCAAGATGGACCCGCTCCGCACCGGATGGAAGAAGATCGAAGATGCCGCTTGGAGAAGATGTTTGCCGGTCCGGATGTCCTCTTCTTGCCGGATAGGAGGAAGACTTTGGAGCACCGGATTATGGATCGCCAACCCCCGCTTGGGTTGGATGAAGATCTTGGAGCCAGGACGGATCGGTGATACCTGGATGGTGAAGACAAGGTAGGAAGATCTTCAGGGGCTTAGTGTTAGGTTTCTTTAAGGGGGGTTTGGGTTAGATTAGGGGTATGTGGGTGGTGGGTGGTAATGTTGGGGGGGGGGGTATTGTATTGATTCTTTTACAGGCAAAAGAGCTGAAATTCTTGGGGCATGCCCCGCAAAGGGCCCTGTTCAGGGCTGGTAAGGTAAAAGAGCTTGTAACTTTTTTAATTTAGAATAGGGTAGGGAATTTTTTATTTTGGGGGGCTTTGTTATTTTATTAGGGGGCTTAGAGTAGGTGTAATTAGTTTAAAATTGTTGTAATATTTTTATTATGTTTGTAAATATTTTTTTATTTTCTGTAACTTAGTTCTTTTTTATTTTTTGTACTTTAGCTAGTTTATTTAATTGTATTTATTTGTAGGAATTGTGTTTAATTAATTTATTGATAGTGTAGTGTTAGGTTAATTGTAGGTAATTGTAGGTAGTTTATTTAATTATTTTATTGATAGGGTAGTGTTAGGTTTAATTATATCTTAGGTTAGGATTTATTTTACAGGTAAATTTGTTATTATTTTAACTAGGTAACTATTAAATAGTTCTTAACTATTTAATAGCTATTGTACCTGGTTAAAATAATTACAAAGTTGCCTGTAAAATAAATATTAATCCTAAAATAGCTATAATATAATTATAATTTATATTGTAGCTATATTAGGATTTATTTTACAGGTAAGTATTTAGCTTTAAATAGGAATAATTTATTTAATAAGAGTTAATTTATTTCGTTAGATAAAAATTATATTTAACTTAGGGGGGTGTTAGTGTTAGGGTTAGACTTAGCTTTAGGGGTTAATCCATTTATTAGAATAGCGGTGAGCTCCGATCGGAAGTTTAGGGGTTAATAATTGAAGGTAGGTGTCGGCGATGTTAGGGAGGGCAGATTAGGGGTTAATACTATTTATGATAGGGTTAGTGAGGCGGATTAGGGGTTAATAACTTTATTATAGTAGCGCTCAGGTCCGCTCGGCAGATTAGGGGTTAATAAGTTTAGGCAGGTGTCGGCGACGTTGTGGGGAGCAGATTAGGGGTTAATAAATATAATCTAGGGGTCGGCGATGTTAGGGCAGCAGATTAGGGGTACATAGGGATAACGTAGGTTGCGGCGGTTTACGGAGCGGCAGATTAGGGGTTAAAAATAATATACAGGAGTCAGCGATAGCGGGGGCGGCAGAATAGGGGTTAATAAGTGTAAGGTTAGGGGTGTTTAGACTCGGGGTACATGTTAGAGTGTTAGGTGCAGACGTAGGAAGTGTTTCCCCATAGGAAACAATGGGGCTGCGTTAGGAGCTGAACGCTGCTTTTTTGCAGGTGTTAGGTTTTTTTTCAGCTCAAACAGCCCCATTGTTTCCTATGGGAGAATCGTGCACGAGCACGTTTTTGATGCCGGCCGCGTCCGTAAGCAGCTCTGGTATCGAGAGTTGCATTTGCGGTAAAAATGCTCTACGCTCCTTTTTTGGAGCCTAACGCAGCATTTGTTTGAACTCTCGATACCAGAGTTAAATTTATGGTGCGGCCAGAAAAAAACCCGCGGAGTGTTAACAGCCCTTTTACCGCCGAACTCTAAATCTAGGCCTTGGACTGCTAACCACTGAGAGAGATTGGAACGGGGGGTTTGAGGGGAAAAGAATGAAAGGGCTACTTTTGGACTAGTTAAGTAGGATTGGGAGGTATAATGATAAGGGAACCATCATTGCCAAGAATTTAAATTAAGCAGATGTAGTAAAATTTAAGTGCTGATATCGCTATGGGGGGCACGGGGATGAAAAATGGAGGAGATCATAGTAATATATAATTTTAGGTATACCTCTAAGACCTGTAAATAAACAGTTATTAATGAGGATACACGAATATACAGATTTTTCCTGATCCCATGGGTATATAATCTATTTTAAAGAACACTGGGGGGTGCAAGAACTCAGAATACCAAACATTTTTACAAGCAGGTTATTACTTATCAATATTAAAATTGGTGGTCACTAGGTTAATATGGTGATACGCTGTCCCGGCCACAGTCAGCACACCACCAGAATAGGATAAGTTAGAGTGACTCTTTAAAAGTCCCTGCCTACCATGTAAGATAGTCAAACTCCTAGTACACGTCCAAGTACTGTACAATAAATATAGCTGTTTAAGGGATCAGTTTTAATTACTCCAAACTTCTTCATAATAGTAAGATATACAAGGATAAATACAAATGAGGTGTTATATGGTAACGTATACTACTGAGTCTAGCTATTGAATATTCGTTTGATAGGTTGTAATTCACAAGGGTTTGTGTTAAAGGGATAGGAAGGTCAAAATTAAACTTTCCTGATTCTTATAAAGCATGTAATTTAAATACACTTTTAAATTCACTTCTATTTTCAAATGTGCTTTGTTCTCTTAGTATCCCATTTTGAAAAAGAATACGCACATATCTTACACCAGTGGGAGATGCTTCTAATTGGTGCCTGCACACATTTGTCTCTTGTGATTGGCTAATTAGATGTGTTCAGCTAGCTGCCAGTAGCACAATGCTGTTCATTCAGCAATGGATAACAAGAGAATTAAGCAAATTTTATATTAAAAGTAAATTGGAAAGTTGTTTAAAATTGTATGTTCTATCTGAATCATAAAATATTTCTTTTGTGTTTACTATCCCTTTAATGCCTCCATAGTTAGGCATTAGTTGGTGTTAAAGTGTTATACATACTGCCTGTTGTAGGTTAACAATGTAATATTTAAATATAAATGATCTTGATCATATATGGGTATTTAGTTGTTTGTGAATTATAACAGGGTATGTCTGCCAATTGGTATAGATTTGGCTTGGGCACAGCAAATAACAGTGAACATAAGTATTATCTATGGTTGCCGAACAGCTCATAACAATAAAACACAAAACATGTGGATGACAAAAAAAGCAGGAAAGTCTGCTTAAGCTAAGAGGTGCAAATAATTTATGGGGGCTGAATGACCGGGTGAATAGCTGTGAGCATTTTATATCTATTATTAAGTCTTAAACTGGTAATCATCATAAGATCTAATATAAATAATACTAGAAGCTAACTCTGACTTTTTTTCTTACTCATCTCGCTCCATATAACTCATCTTGAGGAACGTTTACTGAGGTGTGGGGCTTTGAGTGTAAAAAGCGTCAGTTCCTTAGGTAGATTTCTTGAGTGTTCTCCACTTACTATTCCTCCAGTGTCAGGTGTATCCAGATAGGAACAATCATCACTGATGAAGAACAGCTATCTATCCCACTCCAAGTCATAGGAGTAGGTGGGCACTTGCTGGGTTACAGAGCTCCTTGTGATGTCCCTGCCTGCTAAGAGCAGCCAGGGCTCTGTCTACATACATATTTCCCTGAGTCCCAGACACGTAGTAGTACCCACTGTCATCCACCTTGTTAGCATTCAAAGAAGGGAGTTTCCGGTATGCAGGGCTGGCCATATTCTTTAGATAGGGTAAAACCGGGACTGGGGTTTTAGTAGGGTCATTTTTTTATGCTTCTTGATGTTGGGAGTCACGATAGTGCTAGAGTTGTGCTTGAGAACATTCTTATCCATGTTGACAGGCAAAGGGGCATATGTATCAAGCTCCGAATGGAGCTTGATGCCCCGTGTTTCTGGCGAGCCTGCAAACAGCAGTTATAAGGCAGTTATAAAGCAGCGGTCACAAAGACCACTGCTCCATAACCTGTCCGTCTGCTCTGAGCAGGCGGACAGACATCGCCGGAAATCAACCCGATCGAGTACGATCGGGTTGATTGACACCCCCCTGCTGGCGGCCTATTGGCCGCGAGTCTGCAGGGGGCGGCATTGCACCAGCAGCTCTTGTGAGCTGCTGGTGCAATGCTGAATATGGCGAGCGTATTGCTCGCCGTATTCAGCGAGGTCTGTCGGACCTGATCCGCACTATTGGATCAGGTCCGACAGACCTTGATAACTAGAGGCCAAAGGCTTCAATGTAATGTCGCTTCGATGTATGAACAGTTTCCGATCGGCATCAGATTTTTGCTCATGCTCCGGGGCTCTCATTGGTGTGAAGTCTGTTCTTTGGTGAGCCTTCCCAGTTGGTAGAGAGCTATTATGATGGTCCTGCTGCGGCTCGTTCTTTTTTGCTGATTGGACGATATTTATAGATCATGGAGTTAGGAGTAATCATAACTCATGTTTTAGGCTTTTATAGTGGTTTTCTAGTAACTGTGTCATCCTGCCTTCCCACTTGTCCAGAGCCTCCATATTTTGAGCAGTTGTTAATCTGTTCGAAAGTGTTAACGCTCAAGTTCAGGATAGATGGTTCCCTCTTGTTAAAGTAATAAAGTCTCAGCTGTGTTAGGTGTAAATTACCTTGTAACCCAGAATCTGGGGAGGATATATGCGGTAGCCCCAGACATGCGGTAAACTGAATGTAGTTCCAATCTCTAGGCGCTAGACAGATGCAGGGCCGCGTGGCTTTCCAAAGAGCATAGGTCAGGATTGCGGTCGGAAATCAGCTCTGTAATCTTGCTGGAATGAAGCTATAGATTTCTTCCACTGAATAGGTGTAAATTGCTGAATAATTATATTAATACATGTAATAAAACAAGTTAGAGAACAGGAGCTTCACTTAGACACATCCTGCTGCTTCGGAAGTTGGCTCCCCCCCCCCCCCCGCTTTCATATGTTTTAATCTACTTAACTGCAAAGGCTCCAATGCACTTACATATATGTCCATATTTGTGTACATATGTATTTATGTGTTTATATGTGTATATATGTCTGTAAATACAAAGATACACATATAAATGCATATGTACTCACATATAGACATATATACATACATACATACTTATAGATCTTTAGAGATAAATATGTATGTATCTTTATGTTAAAGCCCTTTGCCTGCCTTTTTTTTCTTAGACCTGAGACCTCATATCTTTGAGCCGTCTAACTTTTTTGTGCAATATTTCTATTAAATTTTATTAGATTGTGTTATTATGAGTGTGATTGTACTTTGTAATGTATTGTTGATGTGTTATATGAGACCTTTTTGTTTCACAAAACATTTAACCAGAGCTCTGAGGTTGCACTAACCCAATGCGTGTTAACTTCAAATGCTCTGCGCAAGCAGCCACTTGTAATCTAGCCCTCAATCTTCTTACTGTCCTTTGATGAATGCATTATTAGAATTAAACATATGACTAGTAAGTGCTTTCAAATAAACCCAGTGCTCTAGCTACACAAAAGGTGCCTAAAGGGGAGAGCGCTGATTGGAGAACAGTTCAAACCATTAGCTCACAGAAAAATTGACTTTTGAAGTGGATGGTGGAGCACAGGGTATTTGAAATTTCATATCTACATTAACCCCTTAAGGACCAGCGACGTACCCTGTATGTCGCTGGCCTTTTTTTGGGACTTGATTGTTTTATAGCACGGTCTTGCCACCAGCGTTGAGACTGCTCTATTCCACAAAGCCTGCTAGAGGGAGTGCATTAATAGCGTGTTCTTGCTAGACTTGTGCTATTATGTCCTCAAAAAACCCTTAACGACCAGTGACATACAGGGTACATTGTGTTTATTAAGGGGTTAAAAAGTAAACTATAGCGCAACATTCAGTAGGTGTCTTATTCTGCATTAAAGGTTTAGGGCCTCATTTATCAAGGCGTCAACCTGTTCACTTTTCTATCAGCAAATCTGTCTGCTTTAACTCGCTAAATATGGATCCGTTTTTATAAAGGAGAGAGTTAACCTATACTATAACTGTTAAATGATACTGAATAGTCCCATCGGAATTAATGCTCACTGCTACAACAGAGAACAGTCACCTTTAAACTACATAAGTAAGTTTATTAGCATTAAAGGGAAAGTAAAGTCAAAATAAAACGTTCATGATTCAGACAGAGCATGCAATTTTAAACCACTTTCCACTTCACTTCTATTATCAGATTTGCTTTGTTCTCTTGGTATAATTTGTTGAAGAGCAAGCTACAGAACAGCAATTCACTACTGGGAGATGGCTGAACACATCTGGTGACCCAATGTCAAGAGGCAAACATGTGCAGGCAGCCATTAATCACCAGCTGCTCCCAGTAGCTCAGTATACCTAAATATATTCTTCAACAACAGAGACAGAGAGAACAAAGAAAATTGGATAATAGAAGTTAATTGTAAAGTTGTTTAAAATCTAAATCATGAAAGTATAATTTTGACTTTACTGCCCCTTTAATGCAACAACTCCTCAAACACTCGGCTAGATTACGAGTTTTGTGTTAAGGTAAAAAACCAGGGTTAACAGGTCCTAACGCTGCTTTTTTACGCCTGCTGCTATTGCGAGTCTTGCAGGTGTAGGTGTACCGCACACTTTTTTGGCCTTAACGCAAATCAACTTGCGTAAATTTCGTAAAGTCTTTTTTCAATGGGACTTGCATAGCGCCGGTATTACGAGTTTGTCCTGGTAGGCCAAAAACTGAGCGGTACACCCTCTACCGCCAAGATTCCTAATGCATTTTAAAGTCAGTAGTTATAAGTTTTACACTACAAAGCTGTAGCATAAAACTCATAACTAAAGTGCTAAAAAGTACACTAACACCCATAAACTACCTATTAACCCCTAAACCGAAGCCCTCCCGCGTCGCAAACACTAAAATAAAAATATTAACCCCTAATCTGCCGCTCCGGACATCGCCGCTACTATAATAAACATATTAACCCCTAAACCGCCACACTCCCGCCTTGCAAACACTAATTAAATATTATTAACCCCTAATCTGCCGTCCCTAACAATGCTGCCACCTACATTATACTTATTAACCCCTAATCTGCCGCTCCGGACATCACAGCCACCTAAATTATACCTATTAACCCCTAATCTGCTGCCCCCAACATCGCCGCCACCTACGGTATACTTATTAACCCCTAATCTGCCGTCCCCAACGTCGCCGCCACTATTCTAAATTTATTAACCCTTTAAACCTAAGTCTAACCCTAACACCCCCTAACTTAAAAATAATTTAAATAAAACCAAATAAAATTCCTATCATTACCTAAATTATTCCTATTTAAAACTAAATACTTACCTATAAAATAAACCCTAAACTAGCTACAATATAACTAATAGTTACATTGTAGCTAGCAGAGGGTTTATTTTTATTTTACAGGCAAGTTTGTATTTATTTTAACTAGGTAGAATAGTTACTAAATAGTTATTAACTATTTACTAGCTACCTAGTTAAAATAAATTTACCTGTAAAATAAAACCTAACCTAAGTTACACTAACACCTAACCTAACCCTACAATTAAATAAATTAGCTAAATTAAATACAATTAAATAAATTAAATACAATTAGCTAAATTACAAAAACAAACAAACACTAAATTACAGAAAATAAAAAACAATTGCAAGATCTTTAAGCTAATTACACTTAATCTAAGAGCCCTATCAAAATAAAAAAGCCCCCCCCAAAATAAAAAAAAACCCTAGCCTAAACTAAACTACCAATAGCCCTTAAAAGGGCCTTATGCTGGGCATTGCCCAAAGAAATCAGCTCTTTTACCTGAAAAAGAAATACAAACAACCCCCCCAACAGTAAAACCCACCACCCACAAAACCAACCCCCCAAATAAAACCCTAACTAAAAAAAATCTAAGCTCCCCATTGCCCTTAAAGGGGCATTTGGATGGACATTGCCCTTAAAAGGGCATTAAGCTCTATTGCTGCCCAAAGCCCTAACCTAAAAATAAAACCCGCCCAATACACCCTTAAAAAATTCTAACACTAACCCCCGAAGATTCATTTACCGGGAGAAGTCTTCATCCAAGCAGCAAGATGTCCTCAACGAAGCCGGCATAAGTGGTCCTCTAGACGGGCAGAAGTCTTCACCCAGACGGCATCTTCTATCTTCATCCTTCCGACGCGGAGTGGCTCCATCTTCAAGACATCCGGCGCGGAGCATCCTCTTCAATCAACGTTTTCTTGCTCAATGAAGGTTCCTTTAAATGATGTCATCCAAGATGGCGTCCCTTAGATTCCGATTGGCTGATAGAATTCTATCAGCCAATCGGAATTAAGGTGGAAAAAATCCTACTGACTGATGCAATCAGCCAATAGGATTAAGCTTTCATTCTATTTGCTGATTGGAACAGACGATAGAATGCAAGCTCAATCCTATTGGCTGATTGGATCAGCCAATAGGATTGAACTTCAATCCTATTGGCTGATTGCATCATCCAATAGGATTTTTTCAACCTTAATTCCAATTGGCTGATAGAATTCTATCAGTCAATCAGAATCTAAGGGACGCCATCTTGGATGACGTCATTTAAAGGAACCTTCATTCAGCAAGAAGACGTTGATTGAAGAGGATGCTCCGCGCCGGATGTCTTGAAGATGGAGCCACTCCGCGTCGGATGACGTCACTTAAAGGTACCTTCATTTGTCGGGTAGTCGTCGTTGGAAGAGGATGCTCCGCGCCGGAGGTCTTGAAGATGGACCCACTCCGCTCCAGAAGGATGAATATAGAAGATGCTGTCTGGATGAAAACTTCTGCCCATTTGGAGGACCACTTCTGCCCGTCTGAAGGACCACTTCTCCCGGGAAGTGAATCTTCGGGGGTTAGTGTTAGGATTTTTTAAGGGTGTATTGGGTGAGTTTTATTTTTAGGTTAGAGCTTTGGGCAGCAATAGAGCTAAATGCCCTTTTCAGGGCAATGGGGAGCTTAGGTTTTTTTAGTTAGGGTTTTATTTGGGAGGTTGGTTGTGTGGGTGGTGGGTTTTACTGTCGGTACATATATAGAAATAACTAAATACATTTGAAGTTTAATTCTCTACTTCATTTCTAAAATATCATAGTGATAGAAATATAAATAGGTAGATAGATAGACAGATAGATAGGTAGATAGAAATAGACACAGACAGACAGATAAATAGATAGGTGCCCACCCTATAGTAATTCAAGGGGCAGCAGAGTCCCAGATGTCTGAGACTGCATAAAAACTAAAAAAAAAAAAAAAAAAAGAAGAAAGAAAGAAAAAAGGGCCCTGCTATGCAGCCAAGTTTTCCTGTCACAGAATGTGAGACTTAATCGAAGTGCCACTATGCCACCACTGATTATTTTTCCATTTGCTTTTTAACCTCTCTAGGAAACATGGAACAAGCAAATTAATATTTATAAATATATATCTAATATAATGTTGTATTACATTTTGAGTTTTATGCTAAAGATGTTGTGTCTTTGTGATACACTTCTTCCATGGTGATATAAGAAGTTAGAAGAACTCTTTAAAATATGGTGTGTATAAAACATTCCCTCTGAGTGTTCTTCTGCCTGATAAATCATGGCATTCAGATTAATTTCACTTCTATGAGGCTATTGAGTGTGTTTGCTACAAAATGTAGCCGCATGAAAAGTCAGGTATTTATCTTAAGTGGTAAATTAACTGTGTCCCATAGAGAAGGTAGTCTTACAGGTCAGAGTTCAGGTCATAAGTGAGACAACGTCTGGAAGCTGGCAATGCCGTTGCTGGTACAATAATGGCTGGATTTTGGATTAAAACAAGAATGCATTTTTTGTGAGCTGAAAGACTTTTAATCTTTACAAAATGCTGACATTCACCCCAAAATGTGCTAAACTCCCCAGATAATAAGCAGCATCAAAAGGTATTAACATTTTTTTATGTGTTGACTTGTCAGTTGTTGAGAGATCATTTGCTTTTTGTTATGTGTTTGATGGAAATTGACATTGAAGTTTGGTGCTGCAATTGGCAACTAAACAATACTTAATGTTGGCTCTTAAATAATGAAAACAGCAATCATTTAGATCTGCCACAATTACAATTCAAGTGTGTTTCTTTAGCAGGACCCTCTGGGTTCCTTTTGCATAAAATCCTAACATGTGTTTTGGAATATTATGTTGTTGCTGCATTTTTGGACTTTTGTGGCATATAACATGATGAGTAAGCTGAGATACAATGAAACTAGATGTTAAAATGACATACTTGAATTTGTTAGAGCATGTCATTTTTGCATTAGTTCCTCTAGAACTCTAGCTCTTAGACTACACATTTTGCGCTGACCTTGCACAAACAATAATACACTCTTGAGTTTTAAAACATGTTGTTTAAAACTGCATTTTAAACAAAGGGAAGTGTTTAACCAAACCATTATCTTGTTAACATGTTTATTTTTTTTTTGTGTTTTTGGGGTTTTAGGTTCAGATTCAGAATTAAAAACCTTATAGATGGATATATACTATAGTACCAGGGCATGGATGCCATTAGACAAAACCCTCATTATTATACACAGTGTATATAAATATTGTAAGAACATGAAAATGTCAGCAATTATAACCAGTAAATCACACAATCTGGGACACTCCATGATCATGAGAGGCTACTGAATTTCATAATATCACTGTATGTAAAATAACGTACTCCAGTCTTTTCTATAGCCCGGTACTGGCTCTGTTAGGGTTACTCAATACATTGAGTAAAAAAACATAGGAATAGGAATTTGCGCTGGTCCAAAAAACTTCTATAAAGCCACTCTAAATGAGTTAAACAATCGTTCTGTGTGCGTTTCTTAGCTTGTAGTGGTAGCACTATTTTGTAGCTACCACAATTCCTCAGCTGCCCTGAAGGGATTTTCACTAGGAAATAGCAGAGAATTCAAATGAATTATGAGCAACCCCATAAATGAATATTGGAAAAAATAAAATGTGTTTGTCTGTGCACATGTGTAGTAATAAAGTTATTCATAGTAAGCGTTGATGGATAAAGGCCAGCAAAAGCAGGATAACTTTCTAGCACATCCGCTACTGATACTTGCATTGCACTTACAAGTGACACCTGATACTGAAATGTGCTTTGCATTAATTGTTAGTTTGTATTCATGTTTTGTTGAAGACTTTCATTTTGAAACACTATTTTCAATACTAAACATTTTGCCAAACTGAGCATATTTATTTTCCGATTAATTTTGTAAATGTAATTTATAGGCCAAGATTTTTCTATTTAAATGTTCAGTCCCAAAGCAATGTTTAATCCTATTACGTCTAATTGAGTAAAGTCAGCAGCCTTTTTTTTTCACTTATGTGAAGTTCAAGTCAAAATTTTTCTCAAAGCAAAGCATAAGAAATTAAATAATATTTAATTTGAGACATAATATTATTTCCACTTGATAAACAACACTGGCTTTTAATTTCATGTAAATGAATTTGTCACAGACATAACATAATAAGAATTTGCATCCAAAAGAAAAATCTCATGAAAAATATCTTTCTCAGCTTTGTTCTGGTAGTTAAGATTAACCTCATCAAGGTTAGTCCACAAATCAAAATTTTAAGACAAACCTCATTCAGGGCTAGATTACGTATGGAGCACAATTTATCACTCCTGCTCGCATGTTAACTTCGCTAGAGGTAAGCTGTTTGTGTGCGTATTACAAATTGAAAGTAAAACGTTTTTCATATGAATACTAACCAGACATGAGCAAAAAGCCGAACTTCGAATATCGCAACCCGTTAACAAAACACCCTTCTTCATGTGCAAACACAATCGAATTTATTTGACTACACTAACCCGACATGAAATATTAATATTTCCCATTCCAATGTTCAATTTAATCTAAAATTCATAGTTCTATATGTATCTGATGTTTTTTTAGTAAAATCTATATTCCTAGGCATATTTAGATATGTATATGTATGAATCGCTCTGTTAAAGAACTTTGAAGCCATTTTTTTTCTAACACCTGAAACCTCATATCTTTGAGCCCTTATAACTTTTTATGCAATATTGGTTACATTATACAGTGCAAATGTACTTTTAAACATATTTTTGATGTGTTTACATTATTCTGACGCACGTTAAATTCAATTATGCTCAAGAGAATGTGTTTACTCTCAACTTGTAAAATGTATGCTGCTTCCGAAGCGCGCAAAGAGAGCGCCTCTCGTATACTACTCCTCAGCTGGCTAGATCTTCATTAGATCAGGTTAGATCAATTGTTATTTTTGTTAAATCTAGCATGCAAGAAGTGGTATTAACAATTATTTGGTGGTGTGGTGGTGGGGGGGGGGGCTAACCTGTCATCAGCCCCCTTAACCAAAAATTGGACAAAAAATTAAATGGAGCATGAAAAGATAAAAATAAAACAAAAAACAAGTGCACTTACCCAAAAATTAAATATTAATATTTCACATTCCAATTTTCTTTAAATAGAAGAATATGCTGCTCTTTTTATTCATAAATACATATTTATATATATATCTGATGGTTTTTAGGTAACATGGATATCTATACCTATATATATATATATATATATATATATATATATATATATATATATATATATATATATATATATATATATATATATAAATATCTATTTAATAATACTTAGAACAAATGAATATTGCACAAATATGCTTTTACATGTTTTTATCTACTTGACTGCAAAGTGCTCTTTCGCTGCTCTTTCTATGGGGGTGCCATTTTGAATAGCACGGTCTCGCCGCCAGTGGTGCTATTTTAGCAAGCTATCGTGATTTACGCTACAATGATTACCGCTTCCTCAGAGCTCTGGTTAACTGTTTTGCAAAACAAAAGAGTGTTACAAAACACTTCAAACATACATTATAAAGTACAGTTACAATCATAAAGACACCATCTCATAAAAAATATTGGAAAAAAATATTGCACAACAAAGTTACAAGTGTTCAAAGATATGAGGTCTCAGGTGTTAAAAACGGCAGGCAAATATATATATATATATATATATATATATATAATATACCGTTCACAATACTGTGTTACCCTCCTTGTGTCATCTGCCTGGGTGCAAACATGCAATGGATACTCCTGGATAAACGGATGCACTCTCAGGTCTTTTTTGAAACAGAAAAAATCTTTAATGGAACGTTTTCAGGGGCTTGCTCCCTGTCATCAGCATAATTTTAGTGTCAAACATTCAAACATATATACCAATACATGTGATTAGTGATATCAAATACCTGTGTAACAATTCAGTGAGCTGGCGCCAAAACCAGTGTGTGTGGAACGCAATTCCTGCGTTCCATTGTGTGTATACCGGAACTAGTTAAATCACTTGTACTTCCGGTTTTAATATCGATATTATTCTCCAAAATTAAATGTTTATATATATATATATATTTTTTTTTTTTATCACTTCTTGTGAATAGCCTAATGTGCAAAAAAGTATAACCTAGACTCTAGTGTACCGATCCTGGTAGTAATGTGAAAGAAACTCAATATAAGTGCCTATGATCTGTTATAGTGTGTGCACGAAGTGCCCCTCTTATGTGTTTGCCAATCCGTTACTTAGCAGTTTTGTTTCGTCTGTCTCCTTGTTTCTTACCCATGTCTATTGAAGGTGTAAGTCTGATCTTAACTTTGCGAATAAGGTTTTAGATTACCTATGATTTTCGCTACCGCGCTGAGTGTCCGTGTCTGTTTACATGTTGTCTTGACAACCAGATACTGCCGGATCTACTTCACGCTCAGTGATATTTATCCACACATACATTAATTAGGTATAGTTGGTTAAAAACTACCCGTCCACAATAGTATAGTGGAAACTAGAATGTAATAGAGGTGTGTATGTGTATTATATTTACATGCATATTCGAGGCAACAACAAAACCTTGTTCCAGACAAAATTAATAAAAAATAAAAGTTAGGGACCTTAAAGAAATGAATCAAATAAAAGAACAATAAAACTAAAATAACTTAATTATAAAACTCTTTCTTTGGTGTACATATTCCATGTACCCAATAGACCAGAGGACTAAATCCAATGTCCTCAGTTAGTGTGTGCCTTTGGCAAATAATACTTTCTCTGAACACATGTTGTCCCGTAGTGGTCAATTTGATTGCTATGCAGCCATAAAATGGAATTAGTCACAGTTTAAGTGGCTCTGTTAGTCTGTCCATATGTGTATCTAGTGAGTCGTTTTCTCTGGTGGATTTCATCCTTCTCTTCTTAATTGGTCCATCCCGGACATCTATTCCTATTTCTTAATGTATATCCTATTTTTTAAAAAGGTATTATATCCTACTTTTTTCTTCTATTGTCTTCTTCTTGCTGGTATACCATCTGTGTAGGATATTTTATTTCCTTTCTCTGTGTTTTCTTCTTGTAGGTACTACAGGTGTATATGACGATAAGGCTACTTAGTGATTTAGAGACTAAGGAGTGTATGCTGGGTAAGTCGCTAGAACGGACCGTGAACCATAGATTGGAGGGGATCACCTCCGTGTCCCCCTCCAATTGTAATGTGCCATATATGTTACATTATCTACCCCCAACGAGGCCTGACAGTAACATAAAGCTACAATGAGTTCCAAAGTCACCAGCCGTACCCCTGTATGTTTCTCCCCTCTAAATAAGTGCCTTGAAGTCTGGAGGAGAATTTAAACCTCCTGGGGCTATTGTGCCCAACCTGTATATCCATTCTGCCTCTCGCCTTAAGAGGGCTTTATCGCGATCCCCTCCCCTGTCCAGAGGGGGAATGTGGTCAATTAGGATATACCTAATACTGGATACTTGATGTGCCATACGGGCGCAGTGCCTGGCGACAGGTTGATCAGAGTCTCCTTGTGACAGCGCTACTCGTATGGCTCGCCTGTGATTGGCCATCCTCTCTCGTAATGTGCCACTAGTTTTGCCGACATAGAATCGTGCACACGGCAAAATAGGAGGTATACCACAAATGTGGTATTGCAGGACATTGAGTGTTTGATGGTATATATTTTATTTGTATGCGGATGGTGAAAGTTCTTTGTTTCTACTAAGCCATTGCATGGCGTGCACCCTAGGCATTTGTATGATCCTTTGATGTTAGTACAGGTAGTTTGCATATAGCTTTGTTTTGGATCTGTCCGTACTAGAATGTCTCTCAGATTAGTGCCCCTCCGATACGCTATCATAGGTGTTAAGTTTTGCGAGAATGTCAGTTTGGGATCTGATGTAACCATTGGCCAATGCTCCTTAAGTATTCTACCAGCATCCGTGGTATTGGGCGAGAAGGTAGTTGCCATAAATTATCTGCTGTTTTGTCCTGTTTTCCTTTCTTTGTGTATGAGGCTATATTGTGTATGAGGTAGTATTTCTTTCAGAGTGTTGTCCACTATCCGTTTCTTATAGCCCCTCTGCAGGAACTTGTCCCTCATGTATTGCAATTGTGAGACCCCTGTAGCTGTGTTAGAGTTGTTGCGTATAACCCTGGTCATCTGAGATTTGACAATGCCTTTCAATAAAGCTGGTGGATGACAGCTAGTGGCATTCAAGATGGAATTTCTGTCAGTGGGTTTACTATAAAGCGTGGTTCCTAGGGAGTTCTCTTCTATAAAGATACTGAGATCAAGAAATTGTATTTCTGTGTCATGATATGTCATTTTGAATCTCACTGGAGTCGGGGTATTATTCCAGTCCTCAAACTACTCTAGTAACTTCTGTCGCCCCCCTCGCCAGATCATAAATACATCGTCAATGTATCTTACATAGAACCTTATCGGGGATGTGTCTGTATTCCACAGAAATTGATTCTCGAATTGGGACATATAGATATTGGCATACGATGGGGCCATATTAGACCCCATTGCCGTGCCTGTCAATTGTAAGTAAAACATTTTCTCAAAACTGAAATAATTTCTGGTAAGACAGAATTCCATAAGTGTCATGAGATAGTCTATGGGTGGTCCCTCATATTGCTCACTTTCAATTAGGTGTTTTTTAGTAGCTATAAGACCAGTGTCATGAGGGATAATGGTGTAGAGAATGTTGACATCCAGTGTAACCAGGATGTCACCAGTCTCCACAACCACATCCCCCATTTTCCTGATCAAATCATTAGTATCAGAGATATAGGATCTCACATTTTTTACAATAGGTTGTAGAAGGATGTCGATGACTTGTGCCACAGGCTGTGTAAGTGACTGTATGTCATATTTCATATGTCTGCCTACTTCACCTAAACAGTTAAGTACCGCACTCTTCACTTTTGACTCTGACAACTCCTTTAGAAATTCTATAAAAGCCCTCTACATCATGCAATCACTGCTTGGAAATTTCTTCTCACGCTGTATCTCTGACAGCCACTCTACGCTACAAGCTTACAACTCACGCTGTATCTCTGACAGCCACTCTACGCTACAAGCTTGCTACTCAGCTGCGCTCCAATTACAGCTCCTTGCTCTCCCGGACCTAGCGGTGACGTCACACGCCGACATTCGCGGCCGCGCCGACACAGTCTCCTCTCTGCTCAGTAACAAGAAGCAGCACCTTTCGCCTAAAGTTTTCTTTAGAACTGATTCCACCAGAATTAATTCCGGAGCGTCTCTGTACAAACTAACGTAAGTTAACTTACTCTTACCTACAAAATAGTAATTACATGATCATGTTCTATCGTTCCAAATGCAATCAAGACAATTACTATTCAATCTCTCATTAACAGACAGCAGTTAAACCGCTCAGCACTGCTACTATTTATTCAGACAAACCTAAAGTATTAAATCGTTAATTCACTTCTTAACTAAACTCTATACCATACTATAGGTATTTAAGTACAAAGTCAGTACTCCAAAATTGTATACAGATTGGAATTGATATCATAACTAATCAGGTGAACATGACAAATACTGAGCTGGACATAAAGTTCAAATATCTCAGCAATTTGTACTGTAGAACCTAATATCAAACTTAAGTGCATTGGCTCACTGCAACCCTGTTGCGCCCATCACTAATTGTAGTTTGCCACATACACTTAAAACAAAACCACTAGGCTGCAGTTGTGGTCCTCATATTAATTATACCTTTTTCTGACTTACAGAAAAAATCTGACAGTAACCTGACAGTAATTTCCAAGCCTGTGTAAGATGGACCCAGCAGCCCTAGTATCACATGTAGATGCTCTGACACTAACAGTTGAAAACCTGTCTAAGGGATTAACTGCACTACAGGCAGAGAACACCTCATTAAGATTATATATTAATGAGCGACTAGATACTATAAAAATGTCCCAAAATACACATGAACCACAACCAAACCCTCCACAACCATTCAGTGGAATTAGAAGTGAGTTTAGAGAGTTTAAGAATTCATGCCTTCTTTACTTCCAATTGAAGCCTAAAACTTATACTACTGATCACTTAAAAGTTCTCACTACCATATCTTACCTACGAGGAGAACCCCGTATATGGGCCAATTTGTTCTTCGAATGCAACGACCCCATACTTTACTCCTTGGACCAATTCTTCAAGGCAATGGGACAATTATATGATGACCCATACAAGCAGTTATCAGCTGAGACTGCTATGCGTTCCCTGCGCCAAAACAAAAGGCCAGTGGAAGATTACATAGCAGAATTCAAAAAATGGTCTCCAGACACACAATGGAACGACCTCTCACTCCGAAATCAATTCAGATTGGGTCTCTCAGAAACACTAAAAGATGAGTTAGCAAGACAACCACTCCCAGACACCCTAGACAATCTAATTGACATCAGTATTATTCTAGATAGACGTATCAGGGAGAGACGATCTGAAAGAAACCACCATGACACTAGCCCTAAACACCCCCCACAAAGCACTAGTAGTATTCACTCACATAGACCTCCATCTAGGGCTGCCGAGACTCCCATGGAACTGGGGTTCATTCGAGGACCCCTCACACCTCAGGAGAAACTAAGGAGAAAAACCTTGGACCTCTGCATGTATTGTGGGGGTTTAGACCATTCCGTAAAAGATTGCCTTCAGCTCCAAAGAAGGAAGGGTAAGCAACAACCCACTCAATTATGTTTATCTGCTAAACAAGCACACATTAATCATTGTACTCTTCCTGTTCTATTACAGTGGGAACATCACAGAATCCACTCTGAGGCAATCCTAGACTCTGGAGCAAGTCATAATTATATAGATCACCAGTTTGTTGTTAAAAATAAAATACCACTTGTCACTAAAAACACCCCCAGTGTCCTTCGTTTTGTTGATGGCAAGGAGATTACCTCAGGGCCCATTAAGTACCATACTATCCCATTACGGGTAACAACTCACAATTTACATACCGAATTTTTGTGTTTTGATGTCATACCTTCCCCTATGTTCCCTATTATTTTAGGTATCACCTGGTTCAAACAGCATGATCCAAATATAACCTGGTCCACCGCACAGGTAGTATTTAATTCCTCCTACTGTGCTGATACCTGTTTCCATCAGGAACAGATTCTTTTGGATACTGCTACTCCATACCCCCAAGAATATTCATCATTTTCTGATGTTTTCGATAAAAAAGAATCCTCCAATTTACCTCCCCATAGGGTATATGACTGTCCTATTGATCTACTACCCGGGGTTGATATCCCCTACGGTCATATATTCCCTTTATCAGAACCAGAACTTGAACATCTTAAAAACTATATCAATGAGAACTTACAGAAGGGTTTTATCCGCCCTTCCACCTCCCCTGCTGGGGCAGGCATTTTCTTCGTTAAAAATAAAGATCAGTCCCTAAGACCCATAATAGATTATAGGGAACTAAATAAACGTACTATAAAAAACCGTTATCCTCTACCCCTAATACCACAGCTAATTGATAGACTCCGTGGTGCCTCCATTTACACTAAACTCGATCTTAGAGGTGCCTACAACTTGGTACGTATTAAACAAGGACATGAGTGGCTAACCGCTTTTCGTACTAGATACGGGTTGTTCGAATACACAGTGATGCCTTTTGGTTTGTGTAATGCACCAGCTACATTCCAATATTTCATTAACGATATTTTCAAGGATTATTTAGACATATTTTTGGTCATATATCTGGATGACATCCTCATATACTCCACAAATCTCCACGAACACATCAAACATGTAACTTTAGTTTTAAAGAGATTAAGAGATAATTCCCTATATGTAAAGCTGGAAAAATGTACCTTTCATACACAACAGATAAAGTTCTTAGGATATTCTATATCACCTACCGGCATTCAGATGGAGGATGACAAGGTTTCAGCCATACTGAATTGGCCTGTTCCGAAAAACAAGAGGGATATCCAGAGGTTTATGGGTTTCGCGAACTTCTATAGGAAGTTCATTAAGAACTTCGCTGAACTATCTAGACCACTGACTAACCTAACTAAATCGACTCAACGATTCCGCTGGAATGAAGATTCACAACGAATCTTCGACTTTCTAAAAAAAGCTTTCACAACAGCTCCCATCCTCCGTTATCCTGACCCTTCCCTACAATATGTATTGGAAGTAGACGCCTCAAACTTCGCACTTGGCGCAATCCTCTCCCAGAGAATTGAGCTAACTCAGCCCTTACACCCAGTAGCTTATTATTCTCGCATCCTCACTCCCGCTGAAATCAACTATCCGATTGGAGATAAGGAGTTATTAGCCATCAAAAGCTCCCTGGAACAATGGAGACACTTATTGGAAGGAACCTCACTCCCAATACTGATTTACACAGACCATAAAAATTTGGAATATTTAAAAACAAACCGGACACTAAGCTCACGTCAAGTACGGTGGAACTTATTTCTCTCCAGATTTAATTATCTTATTACATACAGACCTGCTCAAAAAAATAAGAAGGCTGATGCTCTATCCAGACAAATTATAGACCCCATGATACCTCTCATTGAAGCACCTCTAATACCAGCAGATAAGATTTTAGGCCTGACTACAGAACAGACTGCTCATTTCAAGTCCGAACAATTATCTGACATTCAAAAACCCCTTCATAATCTTACCTTACATGATGACGGACTCTACTATTACCAAGAACGAGTTTATGTACCCCCTTCACTCAGAACAACTGTACTCAACACCTTACATGATTCCCATTTGGTGGGACATCTGGGTATAAACAAGACCCAAGAACTGGTACAAAGGTTCTTCTGGTGGCCAAGTCTCCTCCCGGACACAGCTGAATATGTTCAAACTTGTAAAACTTGTACTACAACTAAGACTGGGAAATCCTCCCCGTTCGGACAATTGATACCATTACCAACTCCACACCGGCCATGGACCGATATAGCTATGGATTTCATTGTTGACCTCCCTGAATCACAGAAATGTAATACCATACTCGTTGTAGTGGATCTATTCAGCAAGATGGCTCATTTCCTTCCTTACCATAAATTACCTACCACTACAGACACCGTAACCCTAATGTTTAACCATATCTTCAAATTACATGGACTTCCAAATACTATAACATCTGACAGGGGTACACAGTTCACCAGTAAATTCTGGAAACAGCTTTGCCAGTCACTCAATATTACCAGACGTCTCAGCACCTCTTTCCATCCTCAAACTAATGGACAAACTGAGAGGACAAATCAATGGTTGGAACAATACTTAAGATGTTTTGCCTCTGCGAGACAGGATAATTGGGTTTCACTCCTGCCCTATGCCGAATTCGCTTTTAATAACTCAGTTCATACCTCCACAAAGTCAACCCCATTCTACATCAACTACGGTTTTCATCCTACCTTCGAATGGGATTCCTCATCCACTACTATGTCCCCCGTAGTGAATGATCTACTTAATACCATATCTGACACATTTACTTTGGTGAAACAGAACATCAACATAGCAAAATCTAGATATAAACTTCATTATGATAAAAGGAGGGTACCATCTCCAACCTATGCTATCGGGGATTATGTCTGGTTATCAACCCGTAATCTGCATCTACCAGTACCCTCTAGGAAATTGACTTCCAAGTTTGTTGGACCATTCCCTGTTGTTAAAGTTGTCAACGCCAATGCAGTCACTCTTGGATTGCCTCCATCTATGAAATCTCACCCCACATTCCATGTCTCCCTCTTGAAGCCTTATAGACAACTACGGCAACATTCTCCTTTGAAACCGATCATCCCTATTCTGCCGGATCCTTCCTTAGAATATGAGGTTCAAGATGTGCTGGATTCCCGACGAGTACTTGGTAGGCTACAATATCTAGTTCACTGGAAGGGATACCCATCCTCTGAGGACTCTTGGGAACCGGCTGCCAACCTCTCTGCCCAGAGATTGGTGACTCGGTTCCATAATAGGCATCCTGATCGTCCCTCACCTGATCCTCGGTGTTGATCCTTGGGGGGGGGGATCCTGTCATATTTCATATGTCTGCCTACTTCACCTAAACAGTTAAGTACCGCACTCTTCACTTTTGACTCTGACAACTCCTTTAGAAATTCTATAAAAGCCCTCTACATCATGCAATCACTGCTTGGAAATTTCTTCTCACGCTGTATCTCTGACAGCCACTCTACGCTACAAGCTTACAACTCACGCTGTATCTCTGACAGCCACTCTACGCTACAAGCTTGCTACTCAGCTGCGCTCCAATTACAGCTCCTTGCTCTCCCGGACCTAGCGGTGACGTCACACGCCGACATTCGCGGCCGCGCCGACACAGTCTCCTCTCTGCTCAGTAACAAGAAGCAGCACCTTTCGCCTAAAGTTTTCTTTAGAACTGATTCCACCAGAATTAATTCCGGAGCGTCTCTGTACAAACTAACGTAAGTTAACTTACTCTTACCTACAAAATAGTAATTACATGATCATGTTCTATCGTTCCAAATGCAATCAAGACAATTACTATTCAATCTCTCATTAACAGACAGCAGTTAAACCGCTCAGCACTGCTACTATTTATTCAGACAAACCTAAAGTATTAAATCGTTAATTCACTTCTTAACTAAACTCTATACCATACTATAGGTATTTAAGTACAAAGTCAGTACTCCAAAATTGTATACAGATTGGAATTGATATCATAACTAATCAGGTGAACATGACAAATACTGAGCTGGACATAAAGTTCAAATATCTCAGCAATTTGTACTGTAGAACCTAATATCAAACTTAAGTGCATTGGCTCACTGCAACCCTGTTGCGCCCATCACTAATTGTAGTTTGCCACATACACTTAAAACAAAACCACTAGGCTGCAGTTGTGGTCCTCATATTAATTATACCTTTTTCTGACTTACAGAAAAAATCTGACAGTAACCTGACACTGTATAGCTGACACTATCGGGTGCCCGGGTGGGCGGTCCAATGTTTTGTGTATTTTGGGAGTCGTGTATAGGATAGGGATCCTAGGATATGTGGTACTGCAATAATCATATAGTTGTTCAGTAAGGTATCCTTGTTCGTAACCTAGTTTCAAGATCCCATCTAGTTCTTTTTTAAATTTAACTGTGGGATCATTGTACAGCATTTCATAAGTGTTATTGTCAGCTAGCTGTTTGAGGATGTCTTCTCTATAATCGTCATAGTTCATGAGAACTATGGCCCCACCCTTATCAGCCAGGCAGATGATAAGGGTGTGATCATCCTGTAAAGACTTAATAGCTGTCCTCTCTGCCTGTGTAAGGTTGTGTCTCCATACCTTATTGGTTCTTTGATGTTCCATGTCCTGTGCAATTAACCTCATATAGGTTTTAGTGCTTGCACTACTGTTTTGAGGTTCAAAAGTGCTAGGTTTCTTGCACTTTTGTACCGGACTCGTATGTTCAGGTGTCTGTGGGGCATGTTGGAAATGTTCCTTAATTTTCAATGTGCGATTTAGTTTGTACAGATCCAGTTTGAGGTCTATCTCTGAAATGTTATGACTTGGTACAAAGGATAGACCTTTATTGAGGATTGTGTGTTCTGCCATTGTGAGGACATGTTTACTAAGGTTAACTATTATGTCCTCTGCCTGTTGCGGCGTATGGCTCTGTACCTGCCTCCCTGCCCGCCTGATGTGCGGTCTGTGTGGCCTCCCCCTCCTCTCCTTGATCTCGTAGTAACCCCTAAAAAATGGTCTGGGGTTGATTGTCCCCTGTGTGTATACGGGGCACGGTGTGGGGATTGTGTGCTATATTCATCGGGTGACATTTGGGTGGTGCGTACTATGCTAGTGTCAGGCTCAGATGACTCTGCTCCACTAGTGTCTATGGTAGTGAATTGGACTCTCCTAGGCCTATATGATCTTCTGGTCCTGTCCTGTGTTGTAGTGTTAAGCCATTTATAAACTCTTCCCTGAGTGTAGTCTGAATTGACTGAGTCTAATTTTCTGTTTTTGAAAACTATGAGATCTGATTTGTATTTGTCAATTTGTTGTTGGAGTTTAGTGAGCCAGTTTTCTTGTTGGTCTCTTATCAGTGTCTCATTCTGTGTTTGCTCAAATGCCCCTATCTCTATCCTAACCTTGTTAAGAATGTTTGTGACCTCTTCCACTACAAGTAAGATTAAGTCTAAAGAACATTTGTTCAATATATGGCACCATTTTCTCCTAAAGTCTGGATTGTCCCTTCCAATGGTCGGGACATTCCTTACTCTAAAGCCTCTGGGTATGTGGCTTAATCTATGATATTCGGATAAGTAACTACCATGTAGTGTCAGGTCTATTTCTTGCTTCTTAAGTTTTAACAGGTTATGATAAATGTTTACAGGGGTCTCACCCATAGCTGCTCTGTTGATGGGTGCAAACAGAATCCTTGCTGCATCATCATGGGTATATGTAACTGTCCCAATCTGTGCTCCCAGTGCCTGTGCTCCTGCATCTGTGTCCATTTCTGTAGTAGTAGCACCTGTTGGGGGAAGGTCTGTAATAGAGGGAAATGCAGGATCCATGTTAATGTTGAATGTTAGACAGTTGCTGTAAAGGTTACTCTTCCACAGTATTCACAATGATATGTTGCAGATCCTGGTGTACATTCAATTGTATATTGCAAGGTTGTATAAATGGTACAGAGTTGATCTAATCCTGTGACTCACTGAATGTAATCAATCAGGGCTGTGGGGGTACACATGCATAAAATATCAAATAAAAACGTTCCATTAAAGATTTTTTCTGTTTCAAAAAAGACCTGAGAGTGCATCCGTTTATCCAGGAGCATATATATATATATATATATATATATATATATATATATATATTTTTTTTTTTTTTTATATCTATATATATATATATATATATATATATATATAGATAGATATATAGATAGATTCATATGTGTATACATATGTATTTATGTATTTATATGTGTAGATATGTATTTACAGACATATAAACACATAAATACATATGTACACATATATAGACATATACGGTATATATATATATATATATAAAAATATATTTATATATATATACTGTGTATATATATATATATATATATATATATATATATACGTAAGTGCATTGGAGAACTTTGCAGTCAATTAGATGAAAACATGTAAAAATCATATTTATGCAATATTCATAATTTAATAAAGTGCTTAACTATGTATTTACTGTAAATATTTCCGATTCCATTGTTCTGCACATGAAGTATTTATAAATACATATTTCTACAGTATATATATCTGTATTTATCTATACCTATATATAATTATCTATATATATAGGTATAGATATATATTATATCAACAAATCAGATCTATGTAGAAATATTTATTTATAAATAAATAGAATATTGCTCCATTGACTTCTATAGGGAACACATTAATTCACACGCAATATCCTAACCTCGGCTTTTTGCATGCATCGATATGGCGAACAAGTGAAAATGTTTTACTTTCATTTGTAGTACACTCACTACCCAACACAAGCAAAGAGCTTTCTTCTAGAGCAGTTAGTGCCTGAGTGGGAGCGTTAAATACCACTCCACTTGTAAACTGGCCCTAATTAAGCGGCGGATAAATGGAGCCCTTTATCTCTAGAAAGGTATAAATGTATCTCTCCTTAGTGCTTAGTGAGATAAAGAGCTCCAAAGCTAAAATTTGTCATTCTAAAATTATTTGAGGGACTCACAAGTCTTGACAAGACATAGATAACCTTGCTTGAAAATAGAACTTTAGAAAATCAGGGTGATATACAGTATATAGTAAAAGTTTCCCTTTCTCGATTACTTTTCTGGAACCTCATAGTGCTGGTGAATCTTTTTAGATAACTTTGCATGTGATGGACTTTTAAAAATCAATGGCCTAAAAATTAAGTGATCAGCAAGCAAAAGAAAATCCTATATTAGGCTAGAAGTATAAAATTGCAGGATTGAGAGTAAGTTATGTTAAAGCAATGTATCTGGGGGCTACTGGTCAAGTGCTCTTCTTCCATGGGGCCGTTTGAACACATTGAGTGCTCTGGAAGTGGCATTTACATAAGTAGAAGTGCATGGTGGGAGTTGTAACCCACAATAGACACAGTTGTCCATAGTTATCTAATTAGTCTAAAACTGTATAACAGTGTAAAAATAGACATTTATCTAAGCAGTGCATGGTGGGAGTCTACAGTGGACAATGCATGTTTGTCTATATATTTATTTTGTGAGTGCTTGTAAACAGCAACTAGTTACACCTCTTAGAACCCTTAAAAAAGATTGACTGGCCCAAATGAATGATTTACCTAATAAATAATGGAGGGCCAGATGAAACTATCTTGAGGGCCGCATATGGCCCCAGGGCCGGTACTTTGAGACCACTTTATTAAAGGACTTTGTACACTAATTCTTTGCATAAATGTGTTGTAGATGATCCATTTATATAGCCCATCTTATATTGTTTTTATAAAAATGTATAGTTTTGCTTATTTTGTAAGATCATTGTGCTAATTTTCAGACTCCTAACCAAGCCTCACAGTGCCAGATGTATACACGCGTTTGCAGACTTCTGTTTCTGTTATCTGTCTTTTCATATGCAGGGAAGGGGGAAGGTGGGGAGTGTCTGCTCTTTTTATTTACCCTGCCCCTTTCAGTGGGTGTCCCAGACAACCTCATTAACAGTGCTAAACTGGGAGCTTCTAAGTACATTTTTAAAAGGTTTTATATTGGATTTTTATATTACTATCTGTGCACATTCTTCTTTATAGTAGTGTCTATTACACAAAGTTATATGAAAATTGGTGTATACTGTCCCTTTAAAGGGCCAGTATACTCCAGATATGTTATTATTTAAAAAGATAGATAATCCCTTTAGTACCCATTCCCCAGTTTTACATAATCAACAAAGTTATATTAATACACTTTTTACCTCTGTGATTGCCTTGTATTAAAGCCTCTGCATACTTCCCCCTTATTTCAGTTCATTTGAAAGACATGAATATTAGCCAATCAGTGCTAGACAGGAGTCTAGCGCTATCTAGCTGTAAAAATACTGTCAGTGTTTACCTTTAAACAAAGAATACACAGAGAACAAAGCAATTTCATGACAAAAGTAAATTGGAAAGTTGTTTAAAATTCCATGCCTTATCTGAATCATAAAAGTTTCATTTTTACGAGACTGTCCCTTAAAGAGAATATTCTGGTTATTTGCCATATAATATTTAAAGGGATATGAAACACAAACATTTTTATTGTGATTCAGATAGAGCATACCATTTTAAAATGTTTCCAATGTACTTATATTATCAAGTTTGCCTTGTTCTCATGATATTCTTTGTTGAAGAGATACCTAGATAGGCATCTGGAGCACAACATTGCAGGAAATAGCGATGTCATCTAGTGCTCTTGCGAATAAATAGCATTCTTGTGTAAATTTGTGTAGCATTCTTGCAGAACCTCGGCCATAGTGCTCCAGAAATGGGATGGCTCCTAAGCATACGTCCTTTCTTTTCAAGAAACAATATCAAGAGAATGAAGAAAAACTGACTATAGAATTAAATTAGAAAGTTTTTTTAAATTGCATGCTCTTTATGAATGATAAAAGAAACATTTTGGGTTTCATAACCCTTTAACTGTTTCAAAACCTATCCCTCAACTTGACAAATCACATACGCCCATGGATGCACATGGTTACAGTGTTGTCAGGTTACTTACCCTCTTTATATCGCACACAATTTTAGCCTGTCTTCCAGATCACACCGACAGAATCTTAATTGCATTATATCTTGTCAAGAGGCCAGATCATGTACATTGGCTTCAGTGTAACAATATGGGAGTTGTTGCACAGTGACTGCTAATGGTAAGCATATGCTGTCGGCATTTATCAATGCGCGGTGAACATGATACGCTACTTTGTATCATGTCCACTCGCACATTGATAATAGGCATGTCTATCAAAGATAGTTCTCCTACTTAGCAGAAGGCCTTAGTGCAAAGATTTTCTTGCCCCCCCCCCTAAAATACTGTGAGCACACTGTGCTGTATAATAAGATCAGATTCTATACACTATACTCTGATGAGTACACTAATCTGTATAAATATGATGGGTGTGTTTACTCTGATAAATATGCTACGCTGTATAGTGACTGAATATCTATTCACTTAGGAACCGATTTAAGAAGCTCCTTATCGGCCCCAATGCCACTGTTTCTGCGTGAGCCTTCAGGCTTGCCAGAAACAGGAGTTAAAAAGCAGCAGTCTTAAGACCGCTGTTTCTTAACTCGTACGCCACCTCTGAGGTGCGATCGGGTTTATTGACACCCCCTGCTAGCGGAAAATTGACTGCGAATATGCAGGGGAGGGCATTGCACAAGCAGTTCACCAGAATTGCTTGTGCAATGATTACATGCAGACAGCGTTGGCATTTATCGATGTACGGTGGACATGATCGCTACAGCGGATCATGTCCGTCCGCACAATGCTAAATCTACTCCTTATAGTGAACGCACTGCACTGTTTAATGATGATGAGCATCTATACACAGATAATGACCACATAGACACATCCCTATGTATAGACTGGCTGTTATGGGCACCCCACAGCACTTGAGCCCTGGTGCCACTGCACCTTCTGTACCAATGGTTGTTCCATCTCTGGTTCTCCTTATCAGACAGTGAGGATCAGTAGCAAGCACAAAAGTAAAATTGCTTACATTTTAATAGCTTTCGCTTAACATATTTCAGCCCCCAAAAATATTTTAGACATGTGTGTCACTCTTTCATATGCATAGTAGAATATACACAAGTACTTTTAATACTGTGTTAGTAAGATGGTACCCAGCAGGGTATAGCTTTTTTCCAAATATTTTTCCCCCTACAGTAGATGAACTTTATGAATAATACCAATTGGATGCTTCTAAAAGAACAACCAAAAAGTGAAATACTAGAGAATTTCTTCTTTGGTACAGGTAAAATTTTTTTTTTTGGTCTATGGAATCCACCAACCCTTAGATGCACATTTAGCTGTCAGGCCTGGTCTTTATGGTGTAGGATATTCCAGTTTAATAGGTTCAAGCAGGGATGGAGTTATACGTCTACTGCTGAGCTAATTACATCTACTCCAGAATAAGCTTACCCAGTACAGTTTTTAACTGGCTTTACTATGTTACAAAACACAATTATAGAGAGTGTATTGCAAGTTTTTCATCTGACCTAACAGAAATAAAAATTAAGAGAAGTTAGACCTAGCCAGTTCAAGAAATAGGTATCTGGATACAGCTGTTTATAACTGCAAAATTCGGTAGCTGAAATGTGAAAAATTAGTTAGAATGTCAAATGCCTAGGTACTACTCTATCATAATATGTAACACACAACTTACTGCTTTATCTTTTTTAGATATTACAGAATAATAATAATAATAATAATACATGATGTGAAAATATTATAAAGACATTCACACTTCCTTTATCAATCATGTTGACTGGTATTAAAGGCCATGCAAACTAATTGTGAAATTGTAATTTCTGCATTGTTTTGTATTTTTAGGATGTCTCATCATTCACTGGCGTTAAAAATAGATTTTCATGTAATTACAGCCTACAGAGAACGTAATTGTTAACATTCAGCATTTCCTCCCCTGTATAATATTGTTTATTGTACTGGATTTCAGTAACAGTTTGTGTATACATGACTTTTATACTTTAATTTGAAACAATTGTATTTATGTTTGTAGTACAAAGCTATGAAAAATAAATATTATAATTGCAGATATTTTGAACACAAGTTATCAGCAAATATATTTTGGATGCAAGAGTATACTTATTTACTGTGGGTTTCTTCCTCTCACACATATTCTCACACAAAGAAACACACACTCTCTCACACACACAAACTCTGTCATACACACTCTCTCACACAAACACACACACACTGTCACATACACACACGCACACTAACACAAACACATCCAATCTCTCACACAAACCCACACACACTCTTACATAAACACAAACACTCTCTTAAACAAAGACGTATACTCTCTCACACAAACACACACACACTCTCCCTCTTTCACACACAAACTCTCTCATACACACTCTCTCATACAAACACACTCCCACAAACACACACTCACACAAACACACCCTCTCACACAAACGCATCCAGACTCTCACACAAACACACACACTCTATCACACAAACACAAACACTCTCTCAAACACACACACTCTCTCACACAATCACACACACACTCTCCCACAAACACACACAATCTCAAACACACACACTATCTCACACAAACACTCTCACACATAAACACAATCACTGTCACACAAATAAACTCTCATACACATAAACACTATCAGGCCCATTTATCAAGCTCCGTATGGAGCTTGAAGGGCCGTGTTTCTGGCGAGTCTTCAGACTCGCCAGAAACACAACTTATGAAGCAGCGGTCAAAAGACCGCTGCTCCATAACCCTGTCCGCCTGCTCTGAACAGGCGGACAGGAATCGCCAGACATCAACCCGATCGAATACGATCGGGTTGATTGACAGCTCCCTGCTGGCGGCCGATTGGCCGCGAGTCAGCAGGGGGCGGCGTTGCACCAGCAGCTCTTGTGAGCTGCTGGTGCAATGTTAAATGCGGAGAGCGTATTGCTCTCCGCATTTAGCGAGGTCTTGCGGACCTGATCCGCAGTGTCGGATCAGGTCCGCAAGACCTTTGATAAATGGGCCTGACTGTCTCACACACATCTCACACACACACACTCTATAATACACATACCCAAACTCTCACACAAAAAGACAGTCTCTCTCACAGACACACACTTTCTCTCAGACATACACCCTCACACATACTATCACACACAAACACACTTTCTCAAACACAAGCACACTAACTCTCTCTAACGAATCAAATACAGTGAAAATGAGGGCGCTACAGCAGCTAAGGATACCAGGACAAATATTAACTGAAAATTAAATTATGTTTAATTCTAATAAAACACCTAAAACATCAGACAACAGTCTTACTGTAACATTAAATGCATCTTCAGACGTCTCTGAATCATCGATACAGTTGCAATATTGAAATACTAAAACACAGTAAACACAATGGGGTAGATTTACCAAAGGTCGAGCGGACATGATTCGCTGTCCTCGCTAAATGCCGACATTGTGCTAGCAGGGGCCGTCAGTCATCCCAATCGTATTGGATTGGGATGGTTTCAATTCGCCACCTAAAAGGTGGCAGAGAAGTTAAGGAGCACCAGTTTTACGACTGCTGCTTCTTAACTTCCATTTCTGGCGAACCAGACACAATGGGGCGTCGATGCAGCATCCGCTGCTTAATAAATCGATCCCAATGTATTACTCTGATACCACCTTGATACAAATTTAAAATACACAGAGCTAAATATAAAAAGAATATAGTGTGCACACTATTATAAAATTGTAATCCATCTGTTATAAATGGCATTCACGGGAGCCGTTATGTTTTAAACAGACAGGTGACAGTGCATCAGTGATGCCGTTATCCGTTATCCCTCCATTAGTGTGAGTTGAAGTGTGGGCGTATTCACAAATACCCTTTGTACGTACCCTCCATAAGTGTTCAAACAAATCACGATCATAACAGTACCTTATTTTTCAGCCGATCCTGCAGTGGTTATTTAAAAAATTTTACCTCACAGGTGGCGTTCCACACTCGCACGTCATACAACACAATGCGTTGTTAAAGAAATATTCATCTACCGCTGATCACTTATATGTGTAAGTGAAGCACTTATGCCTGGGAGTTCCAAAAAATGGATATAACCACCATAGTCTTCTGTTAACCTGCTCTGCGTATGTACACAGGGTAGGAAACAAAGTTACACCATCTTTATGTTAAAGGTATTGTCACACAATTCCAATCGGTAGTGACACAAAACTTTAAAGGACTGTCTAAACTTCAACGTGTTTCGCCCTGTTAGAAGGGCTTTTTCAAGCCCTTTTTCTTTCCCTATAGACTTCTATGGGCTGTGCTAATAAAACCTTTTCTCTTGTTAAGTGTGTTCAGTCCATGGGTCATCCATTACTTATGGGATATATTCTCCTTCCCAACAGGAAGTTGCAAGAGGATCACCCAAGCAGAGCTGCTATATAGCTCCACCCCTCACATGTCATATCCAGTCATTCTCTTGCAAGTCTCAACAAAGGAGGTTGTGAGAGGAGACAGGAGTAACATTCTTCAATCAAAAGTTTATTATTTTAAAATAGCACCGGAGTGTGCTGTTTGTTCTCTCAGGCAGTATTTAGGAGAAGAATCTGCCTGCGTTTTTTCTATGATCTTAGCAGACGTAACTAAGATCCACTGGCTGTTCTCGCACATTCTGAGGAGTGGGGTACTTTCAGAGAAGGGAATAGCATGCGGGGTCCCCCGCAAATGAGGTATGTGCAGTAAAATATTTTCTAGGAATGGAATTGACTATGAAAACACTGTTGTTACCCATATGACGTAAGTACAGCCTTTAATGCAGTAGTAGCAACTGGTATCAGGCTGATAAATGTATGCGCAGTTGAGTTATTTTCTAGGGACTAGAATTGA